>NC_092875.1:308278966-308335148 GCF_028372415.1 Notamacropus eugenii | reverse complement strand
TGGGATAGGGTGAGGATAGGTGTTAAGGTTTGTGTTGGTAGAATCGAGGTTTAGGGTTAGGCTTAGGGTCAGGATTGCCTTTTGGGTTAGAATCGAGTGCATATAAGGTTAGGGTTAGTGTTGAGATTGACGATTTAGTGTTAGGGTTATAATCGAGCACATTAGGGTTAGAGTTATGGTTAGAATCCAGTGCATTTAGGGTTAGCATTAGGGATAGGGTTAGGTTTATGTTTAGGGTGAGGGTTAGAATCGAGTGCATTTAAGGATAGTGTTAGGGTTAGAGTTAGGTATAGGGTTAGCTTTCGTCGAATCGAGGGTCAGTGTTAGGTTAAGGGTTAGGGTTAGGATTAGGGTTAGAATCAGGAGCATTTTTAGCGTTAGGGTTGGGGTTAGGGTCAGGGTTTGAGTGCATTTAGGGGTAGGGGAGGAGTTGGGTTAGGATTCGGGTTAGGGTTTGTGTTGGTAGAATCGAGGTTTTGGGTTAGGCTTAGGGTCAGGAGAGCATTTTGGGTCATAATTCAGAGCATTTGGGCTTAGGGTTCGTGTTGAAATTGATGATTTAGTTATAGCGTTAGAATCAGGCACATTTAGGGATAGAGTGATGATTAGAATTCAGTGCATTTAGGGTTAGGGTTAGGGTTAGGGTTAGGTTGAGGGTCAGGGTTAAAATCGAGAGCATTTAAGGATAGTGCTAGGATTAGACTTAGGTTTAGCGTTCGCTTTCGTTGCATCGAGGGTTAGGCTTAAGGTTAGGCTTAGCCTTACGGTTAGGGTTAGAATCAGGCGCATTTTTAGTGTTCTGCTTTTCGTTAGGCTACGGCTTAGAGTGCATTTAGGGGTAGGGGTAGGAGTAGGGTTAGGATTAGGGTTAAGGTTTGTGTTGGTAGAATCGAGGTTTAGGGTTAGGCTTAGGGTCAGGAATGGCTTTTAGGTTAGAGTCGAGTGCATTTAGGGTTAGGGATAGTGTTGAAATTGTCGATTAAGTGTTTGGGTTAGAATCGAGCACATTTAGGGTTAGAGTTTTGGTTAGAATTCCTTAGGGTTAGTGTAAGGGGTAGGGGTAGGGTTAGAGTGCATTTAGGGGTAGGGGTAGGGGTAGGGTTAGGATTAGGGTTAGGGTTTGTGTTGGTAGAATCGAAATTTACGGTTAGGCGTAGGGTGAGGATTGCCTTTTGGGTTACAACTGAGTGCATTTAGAGTTAGGGTTCGTGTTGAGATTGACGATTTAGTGTTAGACTTAGAATGGAGCACATTAGGGTTAGAGTTATGGTTAGAATCCACTATATTTAAGCTTAGGGTTAGGGTTAAGGTTATTAGGGTCAGGATGAGAATCGAGAGCATTTAAGGATAGTGTTAGGGTTAGAGTTAGGTTTAGGGTTAGGTTTCGTAGAATTGAGGGTTAGGGTTAGGGTTAGGGTTAGGGATAGAATCAAGCGCATTTTTAGTGTTAGGGGTTTGGTCAGGGTTAGGGTTAGAGTGCATATAGAGGTAGGGATAGGAGTAGGGTTGGGATTAGGGTTAGGGTTTGTGTTGGTAGAATCGAGGTTTAGGGTTAGGCTTAGGGTCAGGATTGCCTTTTGGGTTAGAATCGAGTGCATATAAGGTTAGGGTTAGTGTTGAGATTGACGATTTAGTGTTAGGGTTATAATCGAGCACATTAGGGTTAGAGTTATGGTTGGAATCCAGTGCATTTAGGGTTAGCATTAGGGATGGGGTTTGGTTTATGTTTAGGGTGAGGGTTAGAATAGAGTGCATTTAAGGATAGTGTTAGGGTTAGAGTTAGGTATAGGGTTAGCTTTCGTAGAATCGAGGTTCAGTGTTAGGGTGAGGGTTTGGGTTAGTATTAGGGTTAGAATCAGGAGCATTTTTAGCGTTAGGGTTGTGGTTAGGGTCAGGGTTTGAGTGCATTTAGGGGTAGGGGAGGAGTTGGGTTAGGATTCGGGTTAGGGTTTGTGTTGGTAGAATCGAGGTTTTGGGTTAGGCTTAGGGTCAGGAGAGCATTTTGGGTCATAATTCAGAGCATTTGGGCTTAGGGTTCGTGTTGAAATTGATGATTTAGTTATAGCGTTAGAATCAGGCACATTTAGGGATAGAATTTTGATTAGAATTCAGTGCATTTAGGGTTAGGGTTAGGGTTAGCATTAGGTTTAGGATCAGGGTTAGAATCGAGAGCATTTAAGGATAGGGCTAGGGTTAGACTTAGGTTTATGGTTAACTTTCGCAGAATCGAGGGTTAGGCTTGGGGTTAGGCTTAGGGTGAGGTTAGGGTTAGAATCAACCACAGTTTTAGTGTTAGCGTTAGGGTGAGGGTTAAGGTTAAAGTGCTTTTAGGGCTAGTGGATGGGATAGGGTTAGGATAGGTGTTAAGGTTTGTGTTGGTAGAATCGAGGTTTAGGGTTAGGCTTAGGGTCAGGATTGCCTTTTGGGTTAGAATCGAGTGCATATAAGGTTAGGGTTAGTGTTGAGATTGACGATTTAGTGTTAGGGTTATAATCGAGCACATTAGGGTTAGAGTTATGGTTGGAATCCAGTGCATTTAGGGTTAGCATTAGGGATAGGGATAGGTTTATGTTTAGGTTGAGGGTTAAAATCGAGTGCATTTAAGGATAGTGTTAGGGTTAGAGTTAGGTATAGGGTTAGCTTTCGTCGAATCGAGGTTCAGTGTTAGGGTGAGGGTTAGGGTTAGGATTAGGGTTAGAATCAGGAGCATTTTTAGCGTTAGGGTTGGGGTTAGGGTCAGGGTTTGAGTGCATTTAGGGGTAGGGGAGGAGTTGGGTTAGGATTCGGGTTAGGGTTTGTGTTGGTAGAATCGAGGTTTTGGGTTAGGCTTAGGGTCAGGAGAGCATTTTGGGTCATAATTCAGAGCATTTGGGCTTAGGGTTCGTGTTGAAATTGATTATTTATTTATAGCGTTAGAATCAGGCACATTTAGGGATAGAGGTATAATTAGAATTCAGTGCATTTAGGGTTAGAGTTCGGGTTAGATTTAGTGTCAGGGTTAGAATCGAGAGGATTTAAGGATAGTGCTAGGGTTAGAGTTAGGTTTAGGGTTAGCTTTCGTAGAATCGAGGGTTAGGCTAAGGGTTAGGCTTAGGGTGAGGTTTAGGGTTAGAATCAAGCACAGTTTTAGTGTTAGCGTTAGGGTGAGGGTTAGGGTTAAAGTGCTTTTCGGGCTAGTGGATGGGATAGGGTTAGAATAAGTGTTAAGGTTTGTGTTGGCAGAATCGACGTTTCGGTTTAAGCTTAGGGTCAGGATTGCATTTTGGATCAGAATCGAGTGTATTTAGGCTTTGCGTTAGTGTTCAAATTGACGATTTAGTGTTAAGGTTTGAATCGAGCGCATTTAGGGTTAGAGTTATGCTTAGAATTCAGTGCATTTAGGGTTAGCGTTAGGGTTAGGGTTAGGTTGAGGGTCAGGGTTAAAATCGAGAGCATTTAAGGATAGTGCTAGGGTTAGAGTTAGCTTTAGCGTTCGCTTTCGTAGAATCGAGGGTTAGGCTTAAGGACAGGCTTAGGGTTAGGGTTAGGGTTAGAATCAGGCACATTTTTAGTGGTCTGCTTTTCATCAGGGTATGACTCAGAGTGCATTTAGGGGTAGGTGTAGGAGTAGGGTTAGTATTAGGGTTAAGGTTTGTGTTGGTAGAATCGAGGTTTAGGGTTAGGCTTAGGGTCAGGAATGGATTTTGGGTTAGAGTCGAGTGCATTTAGGGTTAGGGATAGTGTTGAAATTGACGATTTAGTGTTTGGTTAGAATCGAGCACATTTAGGGTTAGAGTTTTGGTTAGAATTCGTTAGGGTTAGCGGTAGTGTAAGGGGTAGGGGTAGGGTTAGAGTGCATTTAGGGGTATGGGTAGGGGTAGGGTTAGGATTAGGGTTAGGGTTTGTGTTGGTAGAATCGAAGTTTACGGTTAGGCGTAGGGTGAGGATTGCCTTTTGGGTTTCAACTGAGTGCATTTAGAGTTAGGGTTAGTGTGGAGATTGACGGTTTAGTGTTAGGCTTAGAATGGAGCACATTAGGGTTAGAGTTACGGTTAGAATCCACTATATTTAAGCTTAGGGTTAGGGTTAGGGTTATTACGGTCAGGATTAGAATCGAGAGCATTTCAGGATAGTGTTAATGTTAGAGTTAGGTTTAGGGTTAGATTTCGTAGAATTGAGTGTTAGGGTTAGGGTTAGGGTTAGGGATAGATTCAAGCGCATTTTTAGTGTTAGGGGTTGGGTCAGGGTTAGGGTTAGAGTGCATATAGAGTTAGGGATAGGAGTAGGGTTGGGATTAGGGTTAGGATTTGTGTTGGTAGAATCGAGGTTTAGGGTTAGGCTTAGGGTCAGGATTTCCTTTAGGGTTAGAGTCGAGTGCATTTAGGGTTAGGCTTAGTGTTGAGATTGACGATTTAGTGTTAGGGTTATAATCGAGCACATTAGGGTTAGAGTTATGGTTGGAATCCAGTGCATTTAGGGTTAGCATTAGGGATAGGGTTTGGTTTATGTTTAGGGTGAGGGTTAGAATCGAGTGCATTTAAGGATAGTGTTAGGGTTAGAGTTAGGTATAGGGTTAGCTTTCGTAGAATCGAGGGTCAGTGTTAGGGTGAGGGTTAGGGTTAGGATTAGTGTTAGAATCAGGAGCATTTTTAGCGTTAGGGTTGGGGTTAGGGTCAGGGTTTGAGTGCATTTAGGGGTAGGGGAGGAGTTGGTTTGGATTAGGTTCAGAGTTTGTGTTCTAAAATCGAGGTTTTGGGTTAGGCTTAGGGTCAGCAGAGCATTTTGGGTCATAATTCAGAGCATTTAGGCTTAGGGTTCGTGTTGAAATTGATTATTTAGTTACAGCGTTAGAATCAGGCACATTTAGGGATACAGTTTTGATTAGAATTCAGTGCATTTAGGGTTAGGGTTAGGGTTAGGGTTAGGTTTAGGGTCAGGGTTAGAATCGAGAGCATTTAAAGATAGTGCTAGGGTTACACTTAGGTTGAGGGTTAGCTTTCGTAGAATCGAGAGTTAGGCTTGAGGTTAGGCTTAGGGTGAGGGTTAGGGTTAGAATCAAGCACAGTTTTACTGTTAGCGTTAGGGTGAGGGTTAGGGTTAAAGTGCTTTTAGGGCTAGTGGATGGGATAGGGTTTGGATAGGTGTTAAGGTTTGTGTTGGTAGAATCGAGGTTTAGGGTTAGGCTTAGGGTGAGGATTGCATTTTGGATCAGAATCGAGTGTATTTGGGCTTTGCGTTAGTGTTCAAATTGACGATTTAGTGTTAGGGTTTGAATCGAGCACATTTAGGGTTAGAGTTATGGTTAGAATCCAGTGCATTTAGGGTTAGGATTAGGGTTAGTGTTAGGCTTATGTTCAGGGTGAGGGTTAGAATCGAGTGCATTTAAGGATAGTGTTAGGGTTAGAGTTAGGTATAGGGTTAGCTTTCGTAGAATCGAGGGTCAGTGTTAGGGTGAGGGTTAGGGTTAGTATTAGGGTTAGAATCAGGAGCATATTTAGCGTTAGAGTTGGGGTTAGGGTCAGGGTTTGAGTGCATTTAGGGGTAGGGGAGGAGTTGGGTTAGGATTCGGGTTAGGGTTTGTGTTGGTAGAATCGAGGTTTTGGGTTAGGCTTAGGGTCAGGAGAGCATTTTGGGTCATAATTCAGAGCATTTGGGCTTAGGGTTAGTGTTGAAATTGATGATTTCGTTATAGCGTTAGAATCAGGCACATTTAGGGATAGAGTTATGATTAGAATTCAGTGCATTTAGGGTTAGGATTAGGGTTAGGGTTAGGTTTAGGGTCAGGGTTAGAATCGAGAGCATGTAAGGGTAGTGCTAGGTTTAGAGTTAGGTTTAGGGTTAGCTTTCGTAGAATCGAGGGTTAGGCTTGGGGTTAGGCTTAGTGTGAGGTTAGGGTTAGAATCAAGCACAGTTTTAGTGTTAGCGTTAGGGTGAGGGTTAGGGTTAAAGTGCTTTTAGGGCTAGTGGATGGGATAGGGTTAGAATAGGTGTTAAGGTTTGTGTTGGCGGAATCGAGGTTTAGGTTTAGGCTTAGGGTCAGGATTGCATTTTGGATCAGAATCGAGTGTATTTAGGCTTTGTGTTAGTGTTCAAATTGACGATTTAGTGTTAAGGTTTGAATCGAGCACATTTAGGGTTAGAGTTATGCTTAGAATTCAGTGCATTTAGGGTTAGCGTTAGGGTTAGGGTTAGGTTGAGGGTCAGGGTTAAAATCGAGAGCATTTAAGGATAGTGCTAGGGTTAGAGTTAGGTTTAGCGTTCGCTTTCGTAGAATCGAGGGTTAGCCTTAAGGATAGGCTTAGGGTTAGGGTTAGGGTTAGAATCAGGCACATTTTTAGTGGTCTGCTTTTCATCAGGGTATGGCTCAGAGTGCATTTAGGGGTAGGCGTAGGAGTAGGGTTAGTATTAGGGTTAAGGTTTGTGTTGGTAGAATCGAGGTTTAGGGTTAGGCTTAGGGTCAGAAATGGATTTGGGGTTAGAGTCGAGTGTATTTAGCGTTAGGGATAGTGTTGAAATTGACGATTTAGTGTTTGGTTAGAATCGAGCACATTTATGGTTAGAGTTTTGGTTAGAATTCGTTAGGGTTAGCGGTAGTGTAAGTGGTAGGGGTAGGGTTAGAGTGCATTTAGGGGTAGGGGTAGGGGTAGGGTTAGGATTAGGGTTAGGGTTTGTATTGGTAGAATCGAAGTTTACGGTTAGGCGTAGGGTGAGGATTACCTTTTGGGTTTCAACTGAGTGCATTTAGAGTTAGGGTTAGTGTTGAGATTGACGATTTAGTGTTAGGCTTAGAATGGAGCACATTAGGGTTAGAGTTACGGTTAGAATCCACTATATTTAAGCTTGGGGTTAGGGTTAGGGTTATTACGGTCAGGATTAGAATCGAGAGCATTTCAGGATAGTGTTAATGTTAGAGTTAGGTTTAGGGTTAGATTTCGTAGAATTGAGTGTTAGGGTTAGGGTTAGGGATAGAATCAAGCGCATTTTTAGTGTTAGGGGTTGGGTCAGGGTTAGGGTTAGAGTGCATATAGAAGTAGGGATAGGAGTAGGGTTGGGATTAGGGTTAGGATTTGTGTTGGTAGAATCGACGTTTAGGGTTAGGCTTAGGGTCAGGATTGCCTTTAGGGTTAGAGTCGAGTGCATTTAGGGTTAGGCTTAGTGTTGAGATTGACGATTTAGTGTTAGGGTTATAATCGAGCACATTAGGGTTAGAGTTATGGTTGGAATCCAGTGCATTTAGGGTTAGCATTAGGGATAGGGTTTGGTTTATGTTTAGGGTGAGGGTTAGAATCGAGTGCATTTAAGGATAGTGTTAGGGTTAGAGTTAGGTATAGGGTTAGCTTTCGTAGAATCGAGGGTCAGTGTTAGGGTGAGGGTTAGGGTTAGGATTAGTGTTAGAATCAGGAGCATTTTTAGCGTTAGGGTTGGGGTTAGGGTCAGGGTTTGAGTGCATTTAGGGGTAGGGGAGGAGTTGGGTTAGGATTAGGTTCAGAGTTTGTGTTGGTAGAATCGAGGTTTTGGGTTAGGCTTAGGGTCAGCAGAGCATTTTGGGTCATAATTAAGAGCATTTAGGCTTAGGGTTCGTGTTGAAATTGATTATTTAGTTACAGCGTTAGAATCAGGCACATTTAGGGATAGAGTTATGATTAGAATTCAGTGCATTTAGGGTTAAGGTTAGGGTTAGGGTTAGGTTTAGGGTCAGGGTTAGAATCGAGAGCATTTAAAGATAGTGCTAGGGTTACACTTAGGTTGAGTGTTAGCTTTCGTAGAATCGAGGGTTAGGCTTGAGGTTAGGCTTAGGGTGAGGGTTAGGGTTAGAATCAAGCACAGTTTTACTGTTAGAGTTAGGGTGAGGGTTAGGGTTAAAGTGCTTTTAGGGCTAGTGGATGGGATAGGGTTTGGATAGGTGTTAAGGTTTGTGTTGGTAGAATCGAGGTTTAGGGTTAGGCTTAGGGTGAGGATTGCATTTTGGATCAGAATCGAGTGTATTTGGGCTTTGCGTTAGTGTTCAAATTGACGATTTAGTGTTAGGGTTTGAATCGAGCACATTTAGGGTTAGAGTTATGGTTAGAATCCAGTGCATTTAGGGTTAGGATTAGGGTTAGTGTTAGGCTTATGTTCAGGGTGAGGGTTAGAATCGAGTGCATTTAAGGATAGTGTTAGGGTTAGAGTTAGGTATAGTATTAGCTTTCGTAGAATCCAGGGTCAGTGTTAGGGTGAGGATTAGGGTTAGTATTAGGGTTAGAATCAGGAGCATATTTAGCGTTAAGGTTGGGGTTAGGGTCAGGGTTTGAGTGCATTTAGGGGTAGGGGAGGAGTTGGGTTAGGATTCGGGTTAGGGTTTGTGTTGGTAGAATCGAGGTTTTGGGTTAGGCTTAGGGTCAGGAGAGCATTTTGGGTCATAATTCAGAGCATTTGGGCTTAGGGTTAGTGTTGAAATTGATTATTTAGTTATAGCGTTAGAATCAGGCACATTTAGGGATGGAGTTATGATTAGAATTCAGTGCATTTAGGGTTAGGATTAGGGTTAGGGTTAGGTTTAGGGTGAGGGTTAGAATCGAGAGCATTTAAGGATAGGGCTAGGGTTAGAGTAAGGTTTAGGGTTAGCTTTCGTAGAATCGAGGGTTAGGCTTGGGGTTAGGCTTAGGGTGAGGTTAGGGTTAGAATCAAGCACAGTTTTAGTGTTAGCGTTAGGGTGAGGGTTAGGGTTAAAGTGCTTTTAGGGCTAGTGGATGGGATAGGGTTAGAATAGGTGTTAAGGTTTGTGTTGGTAGAATCGAGATTTAGGTTTAGGCTTAGGGTCAGGATTGCATTTTGGATCAGAATCGAGTGTATTTATGCTTTGCGTTAGTGTTCAAATTGACGATTTAGTGTTAGGGTTTGAATCGAGCACATTTAGGGTTAGAGTTATGCTTAGAATTCAGTGCATTTAGGGTTAGCGTTAGGGTTAGGGTTAGGTTGAGGGTCAGGGTTAAAATCGAGAGCATTTAAGGATAGTGCTAGGATTAGACTTAGGTTTAGCGTTCGCTTTCGTTGCATCGAGGGTTAGGCTTAAGGTTAGGCTTAGGCTTACGGTTAGGGTTAGAATCAGGCGCATTTTTAGTGTTCTGCTTTTCGTTAGGGTACGGCTTAGAGTGCATTTAGGGGTAGGGGTAGGAGTAGGGTTCGGATTAGGGTTAAGGTTTGTGTTGGTAGAATAGAGGTTTAGGGTTAGGCTTAGGGTCAGGAATGGCTTTTGGGTTAGAGTCGAGTGCATTTAGGGTTAGGGATAGTGTTGAAATTGTCGATTAAGTGTTTGGGTTAGAATCGAGCACATTTAGGGTTAGAGTTTTGGTTAGAATTCCTTAGGGTTACTGTAAGGGGTAGGGGTAGGGTTAGAGTGCATTTAGGGGTAGGGGTAGGGGTAGGGTTAGGATTAGGGTTAGGGATTGTGTTGGTAGAATCGAAATTTAGGGTTAGGCGTAGGGTGAGGATTGCCTTTTGGGTTACAACTGAGTGCATTTAGAGTTAGGGTTCGTGTTGAGATTGACGATTTAGTGTTAGACTTAGAATGGAGCACATTAGGGTTAGAGTTATGGTTAGAATCCACTATATTTAAGCTTAGGGTTAGGGTTAAGGTTATTAGGGTCAGGATGAGAATCGAGAGCATTTAAGGATAGTGTTAGGGTTAGAGTTAGGTTTAGGTGTAGGTTTCGTAGAATTGAGGATTAGGGTTAGGCTTAGTGTTAGCGATAGAATCAAGCGCATTTTTAGTGTTAGGGGTTGGGTCAGGGTTAGGGTTAGAGTGCATATAGAGGTAGGGATAGGAGTAGGGTTGGGATTAGGGTTAGGGTTTGTGTTGGTAGAATCGAGGTTTAAGGTTAGGCTTAGGGTCAGGATTGCCTTTAGGGTTAGAGTCGAGTGCATTTAGGGTTAGGCTTAGTGTTGAGATTGACGATTTAGTGTTAGGGTTATAATCGAGCACATTAAGGTTAGAGTTATGGTTGGAATCCAGTGCATTTAGGGTTAGCATTAGGGATAGGGTTTGGTTTATGTTTAGGGTGAGGGTTAGAATCGAGTGCATTTAAGGATAGTGTTAGGGTTAGAGTTAGGTATAGGGTTGGCTTTCGTCGAATCGAGGGTCAGTGTTAGGGTGAGGGTTAGGGTTATGATTAGGGTTAGAATCAGGAGCATTTTTAGCGTTAGGGTTGGGGTTAGGGTCAGGGTTTGAGTGCATTTAGGGGTAGGGGAGGAGTTGGCTTAGGATTCGGGTTAGGGTTTGTGTTGGTAGAATCGAAGTTTTGGGTTAGGCTTAGGGTCAGGAGAGCATTTTGGGTCATAATTCAGAGCATTTGGGCTTAGGGTTCGTGTTGAAATTGATGATTTAGTTATAGCGTTAGAATCAGGCACATTTAGGGATAGAGTTATGATTAGAATTCAGTGCATTTAGGGTTAGGGTTAGGATTAGATTTAGTGTCAGGGTTAGAATCGAGAGGATTTAAGGATAGTGCTAGGGTTAGAGTTAGGTTTAGGGTTAGCTTTCGTAGAATCGAGGGTTAGGCTTGTGGTTAGGCTTAGGGTGAGCTTTAGGGTTAGAATCAAGCACAGTTTTAGTGTTAGCGTTAGGGTGAGGGTTAGGGTTAAAGTGCTTTTAGGGCTAGTGGATAGGATAGGGTTAGAATAGGTGTTAAGGGGGGGGCGGAGCCAAGATGGCGGAGTGAAAGCAACGACTCACCTAAGCTCCTGGAAAAACTCCTCTGGATATATCTGGGGGGAGAGTCTGACCAGACTTTGGAGGTGTAGAATCCAGTGGGAGACGGACTTTGACAGATTCGGAGCCCAGGCTGGACTGGAAGGTCCACGGGAGGGATCTGTTCCGCGGGGGTAAGACCCCGGCGCACAGCGCAGCGCGGTCGACGCGGCAGGGCGGAGGCGACCCAAGGGGCCCGAGAGTGGCGGGCGAGTCCAGCGGAGCAGGAGATAAGCCAAGCCGAGCCAACGATATCAGCGCAACAGCCTTTGAAATCTTCAGCCTAAAGACGGGACTTCAGTGGGTCACTACTTGAACATCCAGGAGCTGGGATGCCGGAGTGATCAGTAAGTGCTCTCCCCTCCCCCCCGATGACCGTGAGGGAACCATAAAATTCTTCCCCAGATTGATCCTGGATCAGTGGGAGCAGCAGAAGGGGGCGGGTGGTCTCATAACACCAGAGGCTGGAGAGGTGGCAAAGGGGGATTCTTCCTACCGGGGTGGAGGCTATCTGGAGGGACAGACGACCCAGGGCAGAGAAAAATTCGCACTGAGACCCAAGCAAGCCGCAGCCCGGGAGACGAGCCCCAGGAGGGGCGGGAACACGCATTAGCCTCTAGGCGTGCCCCAGCCCTCCAGGGGAAAAGGGAAGACAATAGGGAAGCTGGGATCACCATCCCCCCGGACCTTGCTTTGCCTCAGGCCAGCTGAGGAGATATCCTGAGACCAGACCACACCTCCCACACACCTATCAAGCTAAACCCAGGGTTGATCTGGGAAACAACAACAACAAAAAAAAGCCTGCTTTTAGCCTAGACAAACATCAACTCAACTTAAAAGATCTGTATCTTCTGACTGAAAGAACCAAAGCTACAACACTCAGCCAACATCATGAATCGGAAAAGCAGACGAAAAGTGATAAAAACCATAGAATCTTTCTATGGGGATAAGGACCAAAACACAAACACCAAAGAGGTCAGAGCTGAGACTGTACTTCCATCTGAAACCTCAGATGGGACTATGAATTTCTCGCAAGCACAACTAGATTACCTGGAACGTCTGAAGAAGGATATAAAAGAAAAACTGGCCAATGATTTTAAAACCATAAAAAAAGAATTCACTGATGAGAACATCAATCTGAAAAAGAAAATTGAAGAAATGGAAAAGGAAGTTCAAAAATTAACTGGAGAGAATAATTCCCTAAAAGGAAGAGTTAATCAAACGGAAAAGGAAACTCAAAACCTAATAGGGAAAATTGATCAGATGGAAAAGGAAACCCAAAACCTAACTGGGAAAATTGGTCGAATGGAAAAAGAAGTACAAAAATTAAATGGAGAAAATAGCTCCTTAAAGGGAAAAATTGGCCAGATGGAAAAGGAGATGCGAAAGCTAACTGAAGAAAACAATACGATCAAGATTAGAATTGGGCAAGTAGAAACTAATGACTCAATGAGGCAACAAGAATCAGTCAAACAAAATCTAAAGAATGAAAAGATAGAAGAAAATCTAAAATATTTAATTGGAAAAACAACTGACCTGGAAAATAGATCCAGGAGAGAAAATCTAAGAATTTTGGCCTGCCAGAAACCCATGATGAAGAAAAGAGTCTGGACAATATCTTCCAGGAAATCATCAAGGAAAACTGCCCAGAAGTACTAGACTCAGAGGGCAAAATAGTCATCGAAAGAATCCACCGTTCCCCCACCGGAAAGGGGATCCCAAACTCAAAACCCCAAGAAATATAGTTGCCAAATTCCAGAGCTATCAAGTGAAGGAGAAAATACTACAAGCAGCCAGAAAGAAACAATTTAAATATCAAGGTCACACAGTCAGGATCACACAGGACCTTGCAGCTTCTACATTAAAAGATCGAAAGAATTGGAACCCAATATTCCGTAAGGCAAAGGAGTTGGGACTCCCAACCGAGGATCAACTACCCAGCAAAGTTCAGCATAACATTTCAGGCAAGGAGAAAGTCATTCAACGAAATAAGGGATTTCCAGAGCTTCCTGACCAAAACACCAGACCTCAATAGACAATTTGATCTTCAAATGCAGGTCTTCAGAGAATCATAAAAAGGTAAACAGAGGGGAAAAAACAAAAACAAAAACTTGCAACTCAATTAGGGCAATCTGTTTACCTCCCTGTAAGAGAAGATGATACCTGTTAATCTTGAGAACTGTGCAGCTATTATGATAAAAGGGATATATGTAGAGGGAACGGGCATAAAGTAAATGAAGTCATGGCAAAAATATGATTTAAGTATGAGAAGGGAATGTAATAGGAGGTGTGGAAAGGGGGAAGCAGAAAATGGCAAATTATATCACAGGAAGAAGTACAAAACCATAGTAGAGGGAAGGAGGGGAGGGAGATGAGCATTGTTTGAGAGGTACTCTCATCTGATTTGTTCAAAGGAGGGAACAATAACCTTAAGCAGATAATCCTAACTAGCTCTATAGGTAGTAGGAGGGAAGGGGAAGAAAGGGGAGGGTGGCTAAAAGGGAGGAAAGAAGCAATAAGAGTAAAGGGGACTAAAAGGGAGGGGGGCTAAAAGAAGGAGGGGAAGGCTGCAGGAGGAGGGGGAGAAAAGTGAATACTATTGAGGAGGGGAAGGGAGACAGGAGAGCTAAAAGCACAAATGGTGGGAAAGAGGTTGGAGGGAAATACACAGATTGTAATCATAACTGTGAATGTGAATGGGATGAACCTCTCCCATAAAACGGAGACGGATAGCAGAATGGATTAAAAGCCATAATCCAACAATATGCTGCTTACAAGAAACACATTTGAAACGGGGGGATACACATAGGATAAAGGTCAAAGGATGGAGCAGAATATATTGTGCTTCAGCTCATGTAAGAAAGGCAGGAGTAGCAATCCTAATCTCAGACAAAGCAAAAGCAGAAATAGATCTAATCAAAAGGGATAAGGATGGAAACTATATCCTACTAAAAGGCACCATAGACAATGAAGAAATATCATTACTAAACATGTATGCTCCAAGTGGTATAGCATCCAGATTCTTAGAGGAGAGGTTGGGGGAGTTGAAGGAAGAAATTGATAGCAAAACTATACTAGTGGGGGACCTCAACCTCCCCCTCTCTGAACTCGATAAATCCAACCTTAAAATAAACAAGAAAGAGGTTAAGGAGGTAAATAAAACTCTGGATAAGGTAGATATGATAGATCTTTGGAGAAAATTAAATGGGAATAGAAAGGAATATACCTTTTTCTCAGCGGTACATGGAACATTTACAAAAATTGACCATGTACTAGGACATAAAAATCTCACATCCAGTGCAGAAAGGTAGAGATAATCAATGCATCCTTTTCAGATCATAATGCATTAAAAATTACATGTAATAAAAGGCCATGGAAAGAGAAACCAAAAATCAATTGGAAACTAAATAATCTAATTCTAAAGAAGGATTGGGTTAAAGAAGAAATCATAGAAACAATCAACAACTTCATTCAAGAGAATGACAATAGTGAGACAACGTACCAAAACTTATGGGACACTGCAAAAGCAGTTATTAGGGGAAGTTTTATATCTCTGAATGCTTACATAAATAAAATAGAGAAAGAGGAGATCAATGACTTAGGCTTGCAGTTGAAAAAGCTAGAAAAGAACAAATTGAAAATCCCCAAGTAAATACCAAATTAGAAATACTGAAAACCAAAGGAGAGATTAATAAAATTGAAATAAAGAAAACTATTGAATTAATAAATAAAACCAATAGTTGGTTTTATGAAAAAACTAATAAAATTGATAAACCTTTGGTTAATCTGATCAAAAAAAAGAAAGAAGAAAACCAAATTACTAACATTAAAAATGAAAGGATGAACTCACCTCCAATGAGGAGGAAATTAAAACAATAATTAGAAACTACTTTGCCCAACTCTATGCCCACAAATTCGACAATCTAAACGAGATGGATGAAATTTTGAAAAATACAAATTGCCCAGATTAACAGAAGAGGAAGTTGAATACTTAAACAACCCCATCTCAGAAAAAGAAATTGAACAAGCCATCAATGAACTCCCTAGGAAAAAATCTCCAGGGCCAGATGGATTCACAAGTGAATTCTATCAAACATTTAAAGAACAGTTAATTCCAATACTACATACACTATTCTTGAAAATTGGGGAAGAAGGAGTCCTCCCAAATTCTTTCTATGATACAAATATGGTTTTGATACCCAAACCAGGAAGAGACAAAACAGAGAAAGAAAATTATAGACCAATTTCCCTAATGAATATAGATGCAAAAATTTTAAATAAGATTTTAGCAAAACGAATACAGCATCTTATCACGAGATTAATACATTATGATCAGGTAGGATTCATACCAGAACTACAGGGCTGGTTCAATATTAGGAAAACTATTAGCATTATCGACCACATCAACAACAAAGCTAACAAAAACCACATGATTTTTCTCAATAGATGCAGAAAAAGCTTTTGACAAAATACAACATCCATTCCTACTAAAAACATTGGAGAACGTAGGAATAAAGGGAACTTTCCATAAAATAATAAGCAGTATCTATCTAAAACCTTCAGCAAGCATTACATGCAATGGGGATAAGCTAGATGCATTCCCAATAAGATCAGGGGTGAAACAAGGTTGTCCATTATCACCACTATTATTCAATATGGTACTAGAAATGTTAGCTGTAGCAATTAGACAAGATAAAGATATTCAAGGAATAGAATAGCCAAAGAAGAAACTAAGTCATCACTCTTTGCAGATGATATGATGATTTACCTAGAGAATCCCAGAGATTCAAGTAAAAAATTACTTGAATTAATAAACAACTTTGGCAAAGTTGCAGGGTACAAAATAAACCCACACAAATCCTCTGCATTCCTATATATTAGCAACAAAGTTCAACAGCAAGAGATAGAAAGAGAAATCCCATTTAAAGTTAGGGTAGACAGTATAAAATACTTAGGAGTCTACCTGCCAAAACAAACCCAGGGACTATATGAACACAATTACAAGACACTTTTTGCACAAATAAACTCAGATTTAAGTAAGTGGAAAAACATTAGTTGCTCATGGGTAGGCCGTGCTAATATAATAAAAATGACAATTCTACCCAAATTAATATACTTATTTAGTGCCATACCAATTAAACTATCAGACAATTACTTTCTAGAGCTGGATAAAATAATATCAAAATTCATTTGGAAAAACAAAAGGTCCAGAATATCAAAGGGACTAATGAAAAGAAATGCTTGGGAAGGTGGCCTAGCGCTACCAGACCTTAAACTGTACTATAAAGCAGCAATTATCAAAACCACTTGGTATTGGCTAAGAAACAGAGAGGTAGACAAGTGGAATAGACTTGGCACTCAAGATGCAGTAGGCAAGGAATATAGCAACCTTCTGTTTGATAAACCCAAGGACCCCAGCTTCTGGGATAAGAACCCATTGTTTGACAAAAATTGCTGGGAAAACTGGATAACAGTGTGGCGGAAATTAGGCATAGACCCATACCTGACACCGTACACAAGAATAAAGTCCAAATGGGTACATGATTTAGGTATAAAGATTGATACCATTAACAAACTGGAGAAGCAAGGAATAGTGTATTTATCAGATCTATGGAGAAGGGAAGAATTCTTTACTAAAGGAGAGATAGAATGCATTATGAAATGCAAAATGGATAACTTTGAGTACATTAAACTGAGAAGTTTTTGCACAACCAAACCCAATGCAACCAAAATCCGGAGGGATGTAGTAAATTGGGAAAAAATTTTTACAGCTAAGCTCGGGGATAAAGGCCTCATTTCTAGAATATATAGAGAACTGACCCAAATGTATAATCATACAAGTCATTCCCCAATTGATAAATGGTCAAAGGATATGAACAGGCAATTTTCAGAGGAAGAAATTAAAGCTATCTATAATCATATGAAAAAATGCTCTAAATCACTATTGGTTAGAGAGATGCAAATCAAAACAACTCTGAGGTACCACATCACACCTATAAGATTGGCAAACATGACAGAACAAGAAAATGATACATGCTGGAGAGGATGTGGGAGAGTTGGAACACTAATTCATTGTTGGTGGAGCTGTGAGCGCATCCAACCATTCTGGAGAGCAATTTGGAACTATGCACAAAGGGCTACAAAAATGTGCATACCTTTGACCCAGCAATATCACTACTAGGACTATATCCCCAAGAGATCATAAAAATGGGAAAGGGTCCCACACGTACAAAAATATTTATAGCAGCACTCTATGTAGTTGCCAAAAACTGGAAGTCAAGGGGATGTCCATCAATTGGGGAATGGCTGAATAAATTATGGTATATGAATGTAATGGGAATACTATTGTGCCATAAGAAATGATGAACAAGAAGACTTCAGAGAGGCCTGGAAGGACTTATATGACCTGATGCTGAGTGAAAGGAGCAGAACCAGGAGAACTTTATGCACAGCAACAACCACAGTGTGTGAGAGTTTTTTCTGGTAGACTTAGATTTTTGTAATAACACAAGAACTTCTGAAAAAAAAAAATCCCAATGGTGGACCTCGAGGCAAAAAGCCTTCCACACTCAGAGAGAGAAAAATGGAAGTCACTCACATAATGTAGCAGATCATGTTTGTGTGTGTGTATCTGTTTGTGTATCATGTTCTGATTTGTTATACGGATTCTTTCATTTATCTTAGTCTGACTACACAGCATGATGATAGTGAAAATATACTCAATAGGAAAGTTTATGTAGAATCTATACAGAATTGTATGTAGTCGTGGGGAGGGAGGGAGGTAGTGGGGGGTGGGTGGGGAGGGATAAAATCGCAATTGTATGGCAGTGATTGTTAAACATTAAAAAAAATAAAAAAAATTAATAAAAAAAACATATAAAATAAAAAAAAAAAGAATCGAGCACATTTAGGGTTAGAGTTTTGGTTAGAATTCCTTAGGGTTAGTGTAAGGGGTAGGGGTAGGGTTAGAGTGCATTTAGGGGTAGGGGTAGGGGTAGGGTTACGATTAGGGTTAGGGTTTGTGTTGGTAGAATCAAAATTTACGGTTAGGCGTAGGGTGAGGATTGCCTTTTGGGTTACAACTGAGTGCATTTAGAGTTAGGGTTCGTGTTGAGATTGACGATTTAGTGTTAGACTTAGAATGGAGCACATTAGGGTTAGAGTTATGGTTAGAATCCACTATATTTAAGCTTAGGGTTAGGGTTAAGGTTATTAGGGTCAGGATGAGAATCGAGAGCATTTAAGGATAGTGTTAGGGTTAGAGTTAGGTTTAGGGTTAGGTTTCGTAGAATTGAGGGTTAGGGTTAGGGTTAGGGTTAGGGATAGAATCAAGCGCATTTTTAGTGTTAGGGGTTGGGTCAGGGTTAGGGTTAGAGTGCATATAGAGGTAGGGATAGGAGTAGGGTTGGGATTAGGGTTAGGGTTTGTGTTGGTAGAATCGAGGTTTAGGGTTAGGCTTAGGGTCAGGATTGCCTTTTGGGTTAGAATCGAGTGCATATAAGGTTAGGGTTAGTGTTGAGATTGACGATTTAGTGTTAGGGTTATAATCGAGCACATTAGGGTTAGAGTTATGGTTGGAATCCAGTGCATTTAGGGCTAGCATCAGGGATAGGGTTTGTTTTATGTTTAGGGTGAGGGTTAGAATCGAGTGCATTTAAGGATAGTGTTAGGGTTAGAGTTAGGTATAGGGTTAGCTTTCGTAGAATCGAGGGTCAGTGTTAGGGTGAGGGTTAGGGTTAGGATTAGGGTTAGAATCAGGAGCATTTTTAGCGTTAGGGTTGGGGTTAGGGTCAGGGTTTGAGTGCATTTAGGGGTAGGGGAGGAGTTGGGTTAGGATTCGGGTTAGGGTTTGTGTTGGTAGAATCGAGGTTTTGGGTTAGGCTTAGGGTCAGGAGAGCATTTTGGGTCATAATTCAGAGCATTTCGGCTTAGGGTTCGTGTTGAAATTGATTGTTTAGTTATAGCGTTAGAATCAGGCACATTTAGGGATAGAATTTTGATTAGAATTCAGTGCATTTAGGGTTAGGGTTAGGGTTAGGATTAGGTTTAGGGTCAGGGTTAGAATTGAGAGCATTTAAGGATAGGGCTAGGGTTAGAGTTAGGTTTAGGGTTAGCTTTCTTAGAATCGAGGGTTAGGCTTGGGGTTAGGCTTAGGGTGAGGTTAGGGTTAGAATCAAGCACAGTTTTAGTGTTAGCGTTAGGGTGAGGGTTAAGGTTAAAGTGCTTTTAGGGCTAATGGATGGGATAGGGTGAGGATAGGTGTTAAGGTTTGTGTTGGTAGAATCGAGGTTTAGGGTTAGGCTTAGGGTCAGGATTGCCTTTTGGGTTAGAATCGAGTGCATATAAGGTTAGGGTTAGTGTTGAGATTGACGATTTAGTGTTAGGGTTATAATCGAGCACATTACGGTTAGAGTTATGGTTAGAATCCAGTGCATTTAGGGTTAGCATTAGGGATAGAGTTAGGTTTATGTTTAGGGTGAGGGTTAGAATCGAGTGCATTTAAGGATAGTGTTAGGGTTAGAGTTAGGTATAGGGTTAGCTTTCGTCGAATCGAGGGTCAGTGTTAGGGTGAGGGTTAGGGTTAGGATTAGGGTTAGAATCAGGAGCATTTTTAGCGTTAGGGTTGGTGTTAGGGTCAGGGTTTGAGTGCATTTAGGGGTAGGGGAGGAGTTGGGTTAGGATTCGGGTTAGGGTTTGTGTTGGTAGAATCGAGGTTTTGGGTTAGGCTTAGGGTCAGGAGAGCATTTTGGGTCATAATTCAGAGCATTTGGGCTTAGGGTTCGTGTTGAAATTGATGATTTAGTTATAGCGTTAGAATCAGGCACATTTAGGGATAGAGTTATGATTAGAATTCAATGCATTTAGGGTTAGGGTTAGGGTTAGGGTTAGGTTGAGGGTCAGGGTTAAAATCGAGAGCATTTAAGGATAGTGCTAGGATTAGACTTAGGTTTAGCGTTCGCTTTCGTTGCATCGAGGGTTAGGCTTAAGGTTAGGCTTAGCCTTACGGTTAGGGTTAGAATCAGGCGCATTTTTAGTGTTCTGCTTTTCGTTAGGGTACGGCTTAGAGTGCATTTAGGGGTAGGGGTAGGAGTAGGGTTAGGATTAGGGTTAAGGTTTGTGTTGGTAGAATCGAGGTTTAGGGTTAGGCTTAGGGTCAGGAGAGCATTTTGGGTCATAATTCAGAGCATTTGGGCTTAGGGTTCGTGTTGAAATTGATGATTTAGTTATAGCGTTAGAATCAGGCACATTTAGTGATAGAGTGATGATTAGAATTCAGTGCATTTAGGGTTAGGGTTAGGGTTAGGGTTAGGTTGCGGGTCAGGGTTAAAATCGAGAGCATTTAAGGATAGTGCTAGGATTAAACTTAGGTTTAGCGTTCGCTTTCGTTGCATCGAGGGTTAGGCTTAAGGTTAGGCTTAGCCTTACGGTTAGGGTTAGAATCAGGCGCATTTTTAGTGTTCTGCTTTTCGTTAGGGTACGGCTTAGAGTGCATTTAGGGGTAGGGGTAGGAGTAGGGTTAGGATTAGGGTTAAGGTTTGTGTTGGTAGAATCGAGGTTTAGGGTTAGGCTTAGGGTCAGGATTGCCTTTTGGGTTAGAATCGAGTGCATATAAGGTTAGGGTTAGTGTTGAGATTGACGATTTAGTGTTAGGGTTATAATCGAGCACATTAGGGTTAGAGTTATGGTTGGAATCCAGTGCATTTAGGGTTAGCATTAGGGATAGGGTTAGGTTTATGTTTAGGGTGAGGGTTAGAATCGAGAGCATTTAAGGATAGTGTTAGGGTTAGAGTTAGGTATAGGGTTAGCTTTCGTAGAATCGAGGGTCAGTGTTAGGGTGAGGGTTAGGGTTAGGATTAGGGTTAGAATCAGGAGCATTTTTAGCGTTAGGGTTGGGGTTAGGGTCAGGGTTTGAGTGCATTTAGGGGTAGGGGAGGAGTTGGGTTACGATTAGGGTTAGGGTTTGTGTTGGTAGAATCGAGGTTTTGGGTTAGGCTTAGGGTCAGGAGAGCATTTTGGGTCATAATTCAGAGCATTTGGGCTTAGGATTCGTGTTGAAATTCATTATTTAGTTATAGCGTTAGAATCAGGCACATTTAGGCATAGAGTTATGATTAGAATTCAGTGCATTTAGGGTTAGGGTTAGGGTTTGATTTAGTGTCAGGGTTAGAATCCAGAGGATTTAAGGATAGTGCTAGGGTTAGAGTTACGTTTAGGGTTAGCTTTCGTAGAATCGAGGGTTAGACTTGGGGTTAGGCTTAGGGTGAGGTTTAGGGTTAGAATCAAGCACAGTTTTAGTGTTAGCGTTAGGGTGAGGGTTAGGGTTAAAGTGCTTTTAGGGCTAGTGGATGGGATAGGGTTAGAATAGGTGTTAAGGTTTGTGTTGGCAGAATCGAGGTTTAGGTTTAGGCTTAGGGTCAGGATTGCATTTTGGATCAGAATCGAGTGTATTTAGGCTTTGCGTTAGTGTTCAAATTGACGATTTAGTGTTAAGGTTTGAATCGAGCACATTTAGGGTTAGAGTTATGCTTAGAATTCAGTGCATTTAGGGTTAGCGTTAGGGTTAGGGTTACGTTGAGGGTCAGGGTTAAAATCGAGAGCATTTAACGATAGTGCTAGGGTTAGAGTTGGGTTTAGCGTTCGCTTTTGTAGAATCGAGGGTTAGGCTTAAGGTTAGGCTTAGGGTTAGGGTTAGGGTTAGAATCAGGCACATTTTTAGTGGTCTGCTTTTCATCAGGGTATGGCTCAGAGTGCATTTAGGGGTAGGCGTAGGAGTAGGGTTAGTATTAGGGTTAAGGTTTGTGTTGGTAGAATCGAGGTTTAGGGTTAGGCTTAGGGTCAGGAATGGATTTTGGGTTAGAGTCGAGTGCATTTAGGGTTAGGGATAGTGTTGAAATTGACGATTTAGTGTTTGGTTAGAATCAAGCACATTTAGAGTTAGAGTTTTGGTTAGAATTCCTTAGGGTTAGTGTAAGGGCTAGGGGTATGGTTAGAGTGCATTTAGGGGTAGGGATAGGAGTAGGGTTAGGATTAGGGTTAAAGTTTGTGTTGGTAGAATCGAGGTTTAGGGTTAGGCTTAGGGTCAGGAATGGCTTGTGGGTTAGAGTCGAGTGCATTTAGGGTTAGGGATAGTGTTGAAATTGTCGAATACATGTTTGGGTTAGAATCGAGCACATTTAGGGTTAGAGTTTTGGTTAGAATTCCTTAGGGTTAGTGTAAGGGGTAGGGGTAGGGTTAGAGTGCATTTAGGGGTAGGGGTAGGGGTAGCGTTAGGATTAGGGTTAGGGTTTGTGTTGGTAGAATCGAAGTTAGGGTTAGGCGTAGCGTGAGGATTGCCTTTTGGTTTACAACTGACTGCATTTAGAGTTTGGGTTAGTGTTGAGATTGACGATTTAGTGTTAGACTTAGAATCGAGCACATTAGGGTTAGAGTTATGGTTAGAATCAACTATATAAAAGCTTCGGGTTAGGGTTAAGGTTATTAGGGTCAGGATTAGAATCGAGAGCATTTCAGGATAGTGTTAGGGTTAGAGTTAGATTTAGGGTTAGGTTTCGTAGAATTGAGGGTTAGGGTTAGGGTTAGGGATAGAATCAAGCGCATTTTTAGCGTCAGGAGATAGGTCAGGGTTAGGGTTAAAGTGCATATAGAGATAGGGATAGGAGTAGGGTTGGGATTAGGGTTAGGGTTTGTGTTGGTAGAATCGAGGTTTAGGGTTAGGCTTAGGGTCAGGATTGCCTTTTGGGTTAGAGTCGAGTGCATTTAGGGTTAGGCTTAGTGTTGAAATTGACGAATTAGTGTTAGGGTTATAATCGAGCACATTAGGGTTAGAGTTATGGTTGGAATCCAGTGCATTTAGGGCTAGCATTAGGGATAGGGTTTGGTTTATGTTTAGGGTGAGGGTGAGAATCGAGTGCATTTAAGGATAGTGTTAGGGTTAGAGTTAGGTATAGGGTTAGCTTTCGTAGAATCGAGGGTCAGTGTTAGGGTGAGGGTTAGGGTTAGGATTAAGTTTAGGCTCAGGAGCATTTTTAGTGTTAGAGTTGGGGTTAGGTTCAGGGTTTGAGTGCATTTAGGGGTAGGGGAGGAGTTGGGTTAGGATTCGGGTTAGGGTTTGTGTTGATAGAATCGAGGTTTTGGGTTAGAATTAGGGTCAGGAGAGCATTTTGGGTTATAATTCAGAGCATTTGGGCTTAGGGTTCGTGTTGAAATTGATGATTTAGTTATAGCGTTAGAATCAGGCACATTTAGGGATAGAGTTATGATTAGAATTCAGTGCATTTAGGGTTAGGGTTAGGGTTAGGGTTAGGTTTAGGGTCAGGGTTAAAATCGAGAGCATTTAAGGATAGTGCTAGGATTAGACTTAGGTTTAGCTTTCACTTTCTTTGCATCGAGGGTTAGGCTTAAGGTTAGGCTTAGGCTTACTGTTAGGGTTAGAATCAGGCGCATTTTTAGTGTTCCGCTTTTCGTTAGGGTATGGCTTAGAGTGCATTTAGGGCTAGGGGTAGGAGTAGTGTTAGGATTAGGGTTAAGGTTTGTGTTGGTGGAATCGAGGTTTAGGGTTAGGCTTAGGGTCAGGAATGGCTTTTGGGTTAGAGTCGAGTGCATTTAGGCTTACGGATAGTGTTGAAATTGACGATTGAGTGTTTGGGTTAGAATCGAGCACATTTAGGGTTAGAGTTTTGGTTAGAATTCCTTAGGGTTAGGGTTAGTGTATGGGGTAGGGGTAGTGTTAGAGTGCATTTAGGGGCAGGGGTAGGGGTAGGGTTAGGATTAGGGTTAGGGTTTGTGTTGGTAGAATCGAAATTTACGGTTAGGCGTAGGGTGAGGATTGCCTTTTGGGTTACAACTGAGTGCATTTTGAGTTTGGGTTAGTGTTGAGATTGACGATTTAGTGTTAAACTTAGAATCGAGCACATTAGGGTTAGAGTTATGGTTAGAATCAACTATATTTAAGCTTAGGGGTAGGGTTAAGGTTATTAGGGTCAGGATTAGAATCGAGAACATTTCAGGATAGTGTTAGGGTTAGAGTTAGGTTTAGGGTTAGGTTTCTTAGAATTGAGGGTTAGGGTTAGGGTTAGGGTTAGGGATAGAATCAAGCGCATTTTTAGCGTCAGGAGTTAGGTCAGGGTTAGGGTTAGAGTGCATATAGAGATAGGGATAGGAGTAGGGTTGGGATTAGGGTTAGGATGTGTGTTGGTAGAATCGAGGTTTAGGGTTAGGCTTAGGGTCAGGATTGCCTTTTGGGTTAGAATCGAGTGCATTTAGGGTTAGGGTTAGTGTTCAGATTGACGATTTAGTGTTAGGGTTATAATCGAGCACATTAGGGTTAGAGTTATGGTTAGAATCCAGTGCATTTAGGGTTAGCATTAGGGATAGGGTTAGGTTTATGTTTAGGGTGAGGGTTAGAATCGTGTGCATTTAAGGATAGTGTTAGGGTTAGAGTTAGGTATAGGGTTAGCTTTCGTCGAATCGAGGGTCAGTGTTAGGGTGAGGGTTAGGGTTAGGATTAAGTTTAGGCTCAGGAGCATTTTTAGTGTTAGGCTTGGGGTTAGGGTCTGGGTTTGAGTGCATTTAGGGGTAGGGGAGGAGTTGGGTTAGGCTTCGGGTTAGGGTTTGTGTTGGTAGAATCGAGGTTTTGGTTTAGGCTTAGGGTCAGGAGTGCATTTTGGGTCATTATTCAGAGCATTTGGGCTTAGGGTTCGTGTTGAAATTGATTATTTAGTTATAGCGTTAGAATCAGGCACATTTAGGGATAGAGTTATGATTAGAATTCAGTGCATTTAGGGTTAGGGTTAGGGTTAGGGTTAGGTTTAGGGTCAGGGTTAAAATCGAGAGCATTTTAGGATAGTGCTAGGATTAGACTTAGGTTTAGCTTTCGCTTTCGTTGCATCGAGGGTTAGGCTTAAGGTTAGGCTTAGGCTTACTGTTAGAGTTAGAATCAGGCGCATTTTTAGTGTTCTGCTTTTCGTTAGGGTACGGCTTAGAGTGCATTTAGGGGTAGGGAAAGGAGTACGGTTAGGATTAGGGTTAAGGTTTGTGTTGGTAGAATCGAGGTTTAGGGTTAGGCTTAGGGTCAGGAATGGATTTTGGGTTAGAGTCGAGTGCATTTAGGCTTAGGGATAGAGTTGAAATTGACGATTGAGTGTTTGGGTTAGAATCGAGCACATTTAGGGTTAGAGTTTTGGTTAGAATTCCTTAGGGTTAGGGTTAGTGTAAGGGGTAGGGGTAGGGTTAGAGTGCATTTAGGGGCAGGGGTAGGGGTAGGGTTAGGATTAAGGTTAGGGTTTGTGTTGGTAGAATCGAGGTTTTGGGTTAGGCTTAGTCAGGAGAGCATTTTGGGTCATAATTCAGAGCATTTGGTCTTAGGGTTCGTGTTGAAATTGATGATTTAGTTATAGCGTTAGAATCAGGCACATTTAGGGATAGAGTTATGATTAGAATTCACTGCATTTAGGTTTAGGGTTGGGGTTAGGGTTTGGGTGAGGGTTAGGTTTAGGGTCAGGGTTGGAATCGAGAGCATTAAGGATAGTGCTACGGTTAGAGTTAGGTTTAGGGTTAGCTTCCGTAGAATCGAGGGTTAGGCTTAGGCTTAGGCTGAGGGTGAGGGTTAGGGTTAGAACCAAGCACAGTTTTAGTGTTAGCGTTAGGGTGAGGATTAGGGTTAAAGTGCTTTTAGGGCTAGTGGAAGGGATAGGGTTAGGATTAGGGTTAAGGTTTGTGTTGGTAGAATCGAGGTTTAGGGTTAGGCGTAGGGTGAGGATTGCCTTTTGGGTTACAACTGAGTGCATTTAGAGTTAGGGTTCGTGTTGAGATTGACGATTTAGTTTTAGACTTAGAATGGAGCACATTAGGGTTAGAGTTATGGTTAGAATCCACTATATTTAAGCTTAGGGTTAGGGTTAAGGTTATTAGGGTCAGGATGAGAATCGAGAGCATTTAAGGATAGTGTTAGGGTTAGAGTTAGGTATAGGGTTAGCTTTCGTCGAATCGAGGGTCAGTGTTAGGGTGAGGGTTAGGGTTAGGATTAGGGTTAGAGTCAGGAGCATTTTTAGCGTTAGGGTTGGGGTTAGGGCCAGGGTTTGAGTGCATTTAGGGGTAGGAGAGAAGTTGGGTTAGGATTAGGATTAGGGTTTGTGTTGGTAGAATCGAGGTTTTGGGTTAGGCTAAGGGTCAGGAGAGCATTTTGGGTCATAATTCAGAGCATTTGGGCTTACGGTTAGTGTTGAAATTGATGATTTAGTGATAGCATTAGAATCAGGCACATTTAGGGATAGAGTTATGATTAGCATTCAGTGCATTTAGGGTTAGGGTTAGGATTAGGGTTAGGTTTAGGGTCAGCGTTAGAATCGAGAGCATTAAGGATAGTGCTAGAGTTAGAGTTAGGTTTAGGATTAGGTTCCGTAGAATTGAGGGTTAGGGTTAGCGTTAGGGTCAGGATTGCCTTTTGCGTTAGAATCGAGTGCATTTAGGGTTAGCGTTAGTGTTGAGATTGACGATTTAGTGTTAGGGTTATAATCGAGCACAAAGGGTTAGAGTTATGGTTAGAATCCACTGCATTGAGGCTTAGGGTTAGGATTAGGGTTATTAGGGTCAGGATTAGAATCGAGAGCATTTAAGGATAGTGCTAGGGTTAGAGTTAGGTTTAGGGTTAGCTTCCGTAGAATCGAGGGTTAGGCTTAGGCTTAGGCTGAGGGTGAGGGTTAGGGTTAGAACCAAGCACAGTTTTAGTGTTAGCGTTAGGGTGAGGATTAGGGTTAAAGTGCTTTTAGGGCTAGTGGAAGGGATAGGGTTAGGATTAGGGTTAAGGTTTGTGTTGGTAGAATCGAGGTTTAGGGTTAGGCGTAGGGTGAGGATTGCCTTTTGGGTTACAACTGAGTGCATTTAGAGTTAGGGTTCGTGTTGAGATTGACGATTTAGTTTTAGACTTAGAATGGAGCACATTAGGGTTAGAGTTATGGTTAGAATCCACTATATTTAAGCTTAGGGTTAGGGTTAAGGTTATTAGGGTCAGGATGAGAATCGAGAGCATTTAAGGATAGTGTTAGGGTTAGAGTTAGGTATAGGGTTAGCTTTCGTCGAATCGAGGGTCAGTGTTAGGGTGAGGGTTAGGGTTAGGATTAGGGTTAGAGTCAGGAGCATTTTTAGCGTTAGGGTTGGGGTTAGGGCCAGGGTTTGAGTGCATTTAGGGGTAGGAGAGAAGTTGGGTTAGGATTAGGATTAGGGTTTGTGTTGGTAGAATCGAGGTTTTGGGTTAGGCTAAGGGTCAGGAGAGCATTTTGGGTCATAATTCAGAGCATTTGGGCTTACGGTTAGTGTTGAAATTGATGATTTAGTGATAGCATTAGAATCAGGCACATTTAGGGATAGAGTTATGATTAGCATTCAGTGCATTTAGGGTTAGGGTTAGGATTAGGGTTAGGTTTAGGGTCAGCGTTAGAATCGAGAGCATTAAGGATAGTGCTAGAGTTAGAGTTAGGTTTAGGATTAGGTTCCGTAGAATTGAGGGTTAGGGTTAGCGTTAGGGTCAGGATTGCCTTTTGCGTTAGAATCGAGTGCATTTAGGGTTAGCGTTAGTGTTGAGATTGACGATTTAGTGTTAGGGTTATAATCGAGCACAAAGGGTTAGAGTTATGGTTAGAATCCACTGCATTGAGGCTTAGGGTTAGGATTAGGGTTATTAGGGTCAGGATTAGAATCGAGAGCATTTAAGGATAGTGCTAGGGTTAGAGTTAGGTTTAGGGTTAGCTTTCGTAGAAGCGAGGGTTAGGCTTAGGGTTAGGCTTTGGGTGAGGGTTAGGGTTAGAATCAAGCACAGTTTTAGTGTTCGCGTTAGGGTGAGGGTTAGGGTTAAAGTGCTTTTAGGGCTACTGGTAGGGTTAGGGTTAGGATTAGGGTTAAGGTTTGTGTTGGTAGATTCGAGGTTTAGGTTTAGGCTTAGGGTCAGGATTGCATTTTGGATCAGAATCGAGTGTATTTAGGCTTTGGCTTAGTGTTCAAATTGATGATTTAATGTTGGGGTTTGAATCGAGCACATTTAGGGTTAGAGTTCTGGTTAGAATTCGTTAGGGTTAGGGTTAGTGTTAGGGGTAGGGGTAGGGTTAGAGTGCATTGAGGCGTA
The DNA here is from genome assembly GCF_028372415.1 of Notamacropus eugenii. NCBI lineage: Eukaryota > Metazoa > Chordata > Mammalia > Diprotodontia > Macropodidae > Notamacropus > Notamacropus eugenii. Next base: position 308,307,327 of record NC_092875.1, on the reverse strand, counting down.
GGTGTAGGGGTATGGTTAAGATTAGGGTTAGGGTTTGTGTGGGTAGAATCGAGGTTTAGGGTTAGGCTTAGGGTCAGGATTGCCTTTTGGGTAAGAATCGAGTGCATTTAGGGTTAGGGTTAGTGTTGAGATTGACGATTTAGTGTTAGGCTTAGTATCGAGAAGATTTAGGGTTAGAGTTATGGTTAGCATTCGCTAGGGTTAGGGTTAGAGTTAGGGCTAGGGGTAGGGTTAGAGTGCATATAGAGGTAGGGATAGGAGTAGGGTTAGGATTAGTGTTAAGGTTTGTGTGGGTAGAATCGAGGTTTAGGTTTAAGCTTAGGGTCAGGATTGCATTTTGGATCAGAATCGAGTGTATTTAGGCTTTGGGTTAGTGTTCAAATTGAGGCATTTAGGGTTACGGTTTGAATCGAGCACATTCAGGGTTAGAGTTATGGTTAGAATTCAGTGCCTTTAGGGTTAGGGTTAGGGTTAGTGTTAGGGTTAGGGTCAGGGTTAAAATCGAGACCATTTAAGGGTAGTGCTAGGGTTAGAGTTAGGTTTAGCCTTTGCTTTCGTAGAATCGAAAGTTAGGCTTAAGGTTAGGCTTAAGGTTAGGGTTAGAGTTAGAATCAGGCGCATTTTTAGTGTTCTGGTTTTCGTTATGGTATGGCTTAGAGTGCATTAGGGGTAGGGGTAGGAGTAGGGTTAGGATTAGGGTTAAGGTTTGTGTTGGTAGCATCGAGGTTTAGGGTTAGGCTTAGCGTCAGAAATGGCTTTTGGGTTAGGATCCAGTGCATTTAGGCTTAGGGATGGTGTTGAAATTGACGATTTAGTGTTAGGGTTAGAATCGAGCACATTTAGGGTTAGAGTTTTGGTTAGAATTCCTTAGGGTTAGGGTTAGTGTTAGGGGTAGGGGTAGGGTTAGAGTGCATTGAGGGGTAAGGGTAGGGGTAGAATTAGGATTAGGGTCAGGGTTTGTGTGGGTAGAATCGACGTTTAGGGTTGGGCTTAGGGTCAGGATTGCCTTTTGGGTTAGAATCGAGTGCATTTGGGTTAGGGTTAGTGTTGAGATTGACGATTTAGTGTTAGGCTTAGAATTGAGAACATTTAGGGTTAGAGTTTTGGTTAGAATTCGCTAGGGTTATTGTTAGGGTTAGGGGTAGGGGTGGGGTTAGAGTGCATATAGAGGTAGGGATAGGAGTAGGGTTAGGATTAGAGTTAAGGTTTGTGTGGGTTGAATCGAGGTTTAGGTTTAAGCTTAGGGTCAGGATTGCATTTTGGATCAGAATCGAGTGTATTTAGGCTTTGGCTTAGTGTTCAAATTGAGGCATTTAAGGTTAGGGTTTGAATGGAGCACAGTTAGGGTTAGTGTTATGTTTAGAATTTAGTGCCTTTAGGGTTAGGGTTAGGGTTAGTGTTAGGGTTAGGGTCAGGGTTAAAATCGAGAGCATTTAAGGATAGTGCTAGAGTTAGAGTTAGGTTTAGCGTTCGCTTTCGTAGAATCGAGGTTTAGGCTTATGGTAAGGCTTAGGGTTAGGGTTAGGGTTAGAATCAGGCGCATTTTTAGTGTTGTGGTTTTCGTCAGGGTATGGCTTAGAGTGTACTTAGTGGTCGGGCTATGAGTAGAGTTAGGATTAGGGTTAAGGTTTGTGTTGGTAGAATCGAGGTTTAGGGTTAGGCTTAGGGTCAGGAATGGCTTTTGGGTTAGAGTCGAGTGCATTTAGGGTTAGGGATAGTGTTGAAATTGACGATTTAGTGTTTGGTTAGAATCGAGCACATTTAGGATTAGAGTTATGGTTAGAATCCACTATATTTAAGCTTAGGGTTAGGGTTAGGGTTATTAGGGTCAGGATGAGAATCGAGAGCATTTAAGGATAGTGTTAGGGTTAGAGTTAGGTTTATTGTTAGGTTTCGTAGAATTGAGAGTTAGGGTTAGGGTTAGGGATAGAATCAAGCGCATTTTTAGTGTTAGGGGTTGGGTCAGGGTTAGCGTTAGAGTGCATATAGAGGTAGGGATAGGAGTAGGGTTGGGATTCGGGTTAGGGTTTGTGTTGGTAGAATCGAGGTTTAGGGTTAGGCTTAGGGTCAGGATTGCCTTTTGGGTTCGAGTCGAGTGCATTTAGGGTTAGGCTTAGTGCTGAGATTGACGATTTAGTGTTAGGCTTATAATCGAGCACATTAGGGTTAGAGTTATGGTTAGAATCCAGTGCATTTAGGGTTAGGATTAGGGATAGGGTTAGGTTTATGTTTAGGGTGAGGGTTAGAATCGAGTGCATTTTAGGATAGTGTTAGGGTTAGAGTTAGGTATAGGGTGAGGTTTCGTAGAATTGAGGGTCAGTGTTAGGGTGAGGGGTTAGGGTTAGGATTAGGGTTAGAGTCAGGAGCATTTTTAGCGTTAGGGTTGGGGTTAGGGCCAGGGTTTGAGTGCATTTAGGGTTAGGGGAGAAGTTGGGTTAGAATTAGGGTTAGGGTTTGTGTTGGTAGAATCGAGGTTTTGGGTTAGGCTTAGGGTCAGGAGAGCATTTTGGGTCATAATTCAGAGCATTTGGGCTTAGGGTTAGTGTTGAAATTGATGATTTAGTGATAGCATTAGAATCAGGCACATTTAGGGATAGACTTACGATCAGAATTCAGTGCATTTAGGGTTAGGGTTAGGGTTAGCGTTAGGTTTAGGGTCAGCGTTAGAATCGAGAGCATTAAGGATAGTGCTAGAGTTAGAGTTAGGTTTAGGATTAGGTTCCGTAGAATTGAGGGTTAGGGTTAGCGTTAGGGTCAGGATTGCCTTTTCCGTTAGAATCGAGTGCATTTAGGCTTAGCGTTAGTGTTGAGATTGACGATTTAGTGTTAGGCTTAGAATCGAGAACATTTAGGGTTAGAGTTATGGTTAGCATTCGCTAGGGTTAGGGTTAGAGTTAGGGCTAGGGGTAGGGTTAGAGTGCATATAGAGGTAGGGATAGGAGTAGGGTTAGGATTAGTGTTAAGGTTTGTGTGGGTAGAATCGAGGTTTAGGTTTAAGCTTAGGGTCAGGATTGCATTTTGGATCAGAATCGAGTGTATTTAGGCTTTGGCTTAGTGTTCAAATTGACGATTTAGTGTTAGGGTTTGAATCGAGCACATTCAGGGTTAGAGTTATGGTTAGAATTCAGTGCCTTTAGGGTTAGGGTTAGGGTTAGGGTCATGGTTAAAATCGAGAGCATTTAAGGGTAGTGCTAGGGTTAGAGTTAGGTTGAGCCTTTGCTTTCGTAGAATCGAAGGTTAGGCTTAAGGTTAGGCTTAAGGTTAGGGTTAGAGTTAGAATCAGGCGCATTTTTAGTGTTCTGGTTTTCGTTATGGTATGGCTTAGAGTGCATTAGGGGTAGGGGTAGGAGTAGGGTTAGGATTAGTTTTAAGGTTTGTGTTGGTAGCATCGAGGTTTAGGGTTAGGCTTAGGGTCAGAAATGGCTTTTGGGTTAGGATCCAGTGCATTTAGGCTTAGGGATGGTTTTGAAATTGACGATTTAGTGTTAGGCTTAGAATCGAGCACATTTAGGGTTAGAGTTTTGGTTAGAATTCCTTAGGGTTAGGGTTAGTGTTAGGGGTAGGGGTAGGGTTAGAGTGCATTGAGGGGTAAGGGTAGGGGTAGAATTAGGATTAGGGTCAGGGTTTGTGTGGGTAGAATCGACGTTTAGGGTTGGGCTTAGGGTCAGGATTGCCTTTTGGGTTAGAATCGAGTGCATTTGGGTTAGGGTTAGTGTTGAGATTGACGATTTAGTGTTAGGCTTAGAATTGAGAACATTTAGGGTTAGAGTTTTGGTTAGAATTCGCTAGGGTTATTGTTAGGGTTAGGGGTAGGGGTGGGGTTAGAGTGCATATAGAGGTAGGGATAGGAGTAGGGTTAGGATTAGGGTTAAGGTTTGTGTGGGTAGAATCTAGGTTTAGGTTTAAGCTTAGGGTCAGGATTGCATTTTGGATCAGAATCGAGTGTATTTAGGCTTTGGCTTAGTGTTCAAATTGAGGCATTTAGGGTTAGGGTTTGAATGGAGCACAGTTAGGGTTAGAGTTATGTTTAGAATTTAGTGCCTTTAGAGTTAGGGTTAGTGTTAGTGTTAGGGTTAGGGTCAGGGTTAAAATCGAGAGCATTTAAGGATAGTGCTAGAGTTAGAGTTAGGTTTAGCGTTCGCTTTCGTAGAATCGAGGTTTAGGCTTATGGTAAGGCTTAGGGTTAGGGTTAGGGTTAGAATCAGGCGCATTTTTAGTGTTGTGGTTTTCGTCAGGGTATGGCTTAGAGTGTACTTAGTGGTCGGGCTATGAGTAGAGTTAGGATTAGGGTTAAGGTTTGTGTTGGTAGAATCGAGGTTTAGGGTTAGGCTTAGGGTCAGGAATGGCTTTTGGGTTAGAGTCGAGTGCATTTAGGGTTAGGGATAGTGTTGAAATTGACGATTTAGTGTTTGGTTAGAATCGAGCACATTTAGGGTTGGAGTTATGGTTAGAATCCACTATATTTAAGCTTAGGGTTAGGGTTAGGGTTATTAGGGTCAGGATGAGAATCGAGAGCATTTAAGGATAGTGTTAGGGTTAGAGTTAGGTTTATTGTTAGGTTTCGTAGAATTGAGAGTTAGGGTTAGGGTTAGGGATAGAATCAAGCGCATTTTTAGTGTTAGGGGTTGGGTCAGGGTTAGCGTTAGAGTGCATATAGAGGTAGGGATAGGAGTAGGGTTGGGATTCGGGTTAGGGTTTGTGTTGGTAGAATCGAGGTTTAGGGTTAGGCTTAGGGTCCGGATTGCCTTTTGGGTTCGAGTCGAGTGCATTTAGGGTTAGGCTTAGTGTTGAGATCGACGATTTAGTGGTAGGGGTATAATCGAGCACATTAGGGTTAGAGTTATGGTTAGAATCCAGTGCATTTAGGGTTAGGATTAGGGATAGGGTTAGGTTTATGTTTAGGGTGTGGGTTAGAATCGAGTGCATTTTAGGATAGTGTTAGGGTTAGAGTTAGGTATAGGATGAGGTTTCGTAGAATCGAGTGTCAGTGTTAGGGTGAGGGTTAGGGTTAGGATTATGGTTAGAGTCAGGAGCATTTTTAGCGTTAGGGTTGGGGTTAGGGCCAGGGTTTGAGTGCATTTAGGGGTAGGAGAGAAGTTGGGTTAGGATTAGGGTTAGGGTTTGTGTTGGTAGAATCGAGGTTTTGGGTTAGGCTAAGGGTCAGGAGAGCATTTTGGGTCATAATTCAGAGCATTTGGGCTTACGGTTAGTGTTGAAATTGATGATTTAGTGATAGCATTAGAATCAGGCACATTTAGGGATAGAGTTATGATTAGCATTCAGTGCATTTAGGGTTAGGGTTAGGATTAGGGTTAGGTTTAGGGTCAGCGTTAGAATCGAGAGCATTAAGGATAGTGCTAGAGTCAGAGTTAGGTTTAGGATTAGGTTCCGTAGAATTGAGGGTTAGGGTTAGCGTTAGGGTCAGGATTGCCTTTTGCGTTAGAATCGAGTGCATTTAGGGTTAGCGTTAGTGTTGAGATTGACGATTTAGTGTTAGGGTTATAATCGAGCACATTAGGGTTAGAGTTATGGTTAGAATCCACTGCATTGAGGCTTAGGGTTAGGATTAGGGTTATTAGGGTCAAGATTAGAATCGAGAGCATTTAAGGATAGTGCTAGGGTTAGAGTTAGGTTTAGGGTTAGCTTTCGTAGAAGCGAGGGTTAGGCTTAGGGTTAGGCTTTGGGTGAGGGTTAGGGTTAGAATCAAGCACAGTTTTAGTGTTCGCGTTAGGGTGAGGGTTAGGGTTAAAGTGCTTTTAGGGCTACTGGTAGGGTTAGGGTTAGGATTAGGGTTAAGGTTTGTGTTGGTAGATTCGAGGTTTAGGTTTAGGCTTAGGGTCAGGATTGCATTTTGGATCAGAATCGAGTGTATTTAGGCTTTGGCTTAGTGTTCAAATTGATGATTTAATGTTGGGGTTTGAATCGAGCACATTTAGGGTTAGAGTTCTGGTTAGAATTCGTTAGGGTTAGGGTTAGTGTTAGGGGTAGGGGTAGGGTTAGAGTGCATTGAGGCGTAGGTGTAGGGGTATGGTTAAGATTAGGGTTAGGGTTTGTGTGGGTAGAATCGAGGTTTAGGGTTAGGCTTAAGGTCAGGATTGCCTTTTGGGTAAGAATCGAGTGCATTTAGGGTTAGGGTTAGTGTTGAGATTGACGATTTAGTGTTAGGCTTAGTATCGAGAAGATTTAGGGTTAGAGTTATGGTTAGCATTCGCTAGGGTTAGGGTTAGAGTTAGGGCTAGGGGTAGGGTTAGAGTGCATATAGAGGTAGGGATAGGAGTAGGGTTAGGATTAGTGTTAAGGTTTGTGTGGGTAGAATCGAGGTTTAGGTTTAAGCTTAGGGTCAGGATTGCATTTTGGATCAGAATCGAGTGTATTTAGGCTTTGGGTTAGTGTTCAAATTGAGGCATTTAGGGTTACGGTTTGAATCGAGCACATTCAGGGTTAGAGTTATGGTTAGAATTCAGTGCCTTTAGGGTTAGGGTTAGGGTTAGTGTTAGGGTTAGGGTCAGGGTTAAAATCGAGAGCATTTAAGGGTAGTTCTAGGGTTAGAGTTAGGTTTAGCCTTTGCTTTCGTAGAATCGAAAGTTAGGCTTAAGGTTAGGCTTAAGGTTAGGGTTAGAGTTAGAATCAGGCGCATTTTTAGTGTTCTGGTTTTCGTTATGGTATGGCTTAGAGTGCATTAGGGGTAGGGGTAGGAGTAGGGTTAGGATTAGGGTTAAGGTTTGTGTTGGTAGCATCGAGGTTTAGGGTTAGGCTTAGCGTCAGAAATGGCTTTTGGGTTAGGATCCAGTGCATTTAGGCTTAGGGATGGTGTTGAAATTGACGATTTAGTGTTAGGGTTAGAATCGAGCACATTTAGGGTTAGAGTTTTGGTTAGAATTCCTTAGGGTTAGGGTTAGTGTTAGGGGTAGGGGTAGGGTTAGAGTGCATTGAGGGGTAAGGGTAGGGGTAGAATTAGGATTAGGGTCAGGGTTTGTGTGGGTAGAATCGACGTTTAGGGTTGGGCTTAGGGTCAGGATTGCCTTTTGGGTTAGAATCGAGTGCATTTGGGTTAGGGTTAGTGTTGAGATTGACGATTTAGTGTTAGGCTTAGAATTGAGAACATTTAGGGTTAGAGTTTTGGTTAGAATTCGCTAGGGTTATTGTTAGGGTTAGGGGTAGGGGTGGGGTTAGAGTGCATATAGAGGTAGGGATAGGAGTAGGGTTAGGATTAGAGTTAAGGTTTGTGTGGGTTGAATCGAGGTTTAGGTTTAAGCTTAGGGTCAGGATTGCATTTTGGATCAGAATCGAGTGTATTTAGGCTTTGGCTTAGTGTTCAAATTGAGGCATTTAAGGTTAGGGTTTGAATGGAGCACAGTTAGGGTTAGTGTTATGTTTAGAATTTAGTGCCTTTAGGGTTAGGGTTAGGGTTAGTGTTAGGGTTAGGGTCAGGGTTAAAATCGAGAGCATTTAAGGATAGTGCTAGAGTTAGAGTTAGGTTTAGCGTTCGCTTTCGTAGAATCGAGGTTTAGGCTTATGGTAAGGCTTAGGGTTAGGGTTAGGGTTAGAATCAGGCGCATTTTTAGTGTTGTGGTTTTCGTCAGGGTATGGCTTAGAGTGTACTTAGTGGTCGGGCTATGAGTAGAGTTAGGATTAGGGTTAAGGTTTGTGTTGGTAGAATCGAGGTTTAGGGTTAGGCTTAGGGTCAGGAATGGCTTTTGGGTTAGAGTCGAGTGCATTTAGGGTTAGGGATAGTGTTGAAATTGACGATTTAGTGTTTGGTTAGAATCGAGCACATTTAGGATTAGAGTTATGGTTAGAATCCACTATATTTAAGCTTAGGGTTAGGGTTAGGGTTATTAGGGTCAGGATGAGAATCGAGAGCATTTAAGGATAGTGTTAGGGTTAGAGTTAGGTTTATTGTTAGGTTTCGTAGAATTGAGAGTTAGGGTTAGGGTTAGGGATAGAATCAAGCGCATTTTTAGTGTTAGGGGTTGGGTCAGGGTTAGCGTTAGAGTGCATATAGAGGTAGGGATAGGAGTAGGGTTGGGATTCGGGTTAGGGTTTGTGTTGGTAGAATCGAGGTTTAGGGTGAGGCTTAGGTTCAGGATTGCCTTTTGGGTTCGAGTCGAGTGCATTTAGGGTTAGGCTTAGTGCTGAGATTGACGATTTAGTGTTAGGCTTATAATCGAGCACATTAGGGTTAGAGTTATGGTTAGAATCCAGTGCATTTAGGGTTAGGATTAGGGATAGGGTTAGGTTTATGTTTAGGGTGAGGGTTAGAATCGAGTGCATTTTAGGATAGTGTTAGGGTTAGAGTTAGGTATAGGGTGAGGTTTCGTAGAATTGAGGGTCAGTGTTAGGGTGAGGGGTTAGGGTTAGGATTAGGGTTAGAGTCAGGAGCATTTTTAGCGTTAGGGTTGGGGTTAGGGCCAGGGTTTGAGTGCATTTAGGGTTAGGGGAGAAGTTGGGTTAGAATTAGGGTTAGGGTTTGTGTTGGTAGAATCGAGGTTTTGGGTTAGGCTTAGGGTCAGGAGAGCATTTTGGGTCATAATTCAGAGCATTTGGGCTTAGGGTTCGTGTTGAAATTGATGATTTAGTGATAGCATTAGAATCAGGCACATTTAGGGATAGACTTACGATCAGAATTCAGTGCATTTAGGGTTAGGGTTAGGGTTAGCGTTAGGTTTAGGGTCAGCGTTAGAATCGAGAGCATTAAGGATAGTGCTAGAGTTAGAGTTAGGTTTAGGATTAGGTTCCGTAGAATTGAGGGTTAGGGTTAGCGTTAGGGTCAGGATTGCCTTTTCCGTTAGAATCGAGTGCATTTAGGGTTAGCGTTAGTGTTGAGATTGACGATTTAGTGTTAGGCTTAGAATCGAGAACATTTAGGGTTAGAGTTATGGTTAGCATTCGCTAGGGTTAGGGTTAGAGTTAGGGCTAGGGGTAGGGTTAGAGTGCATATAGAGGTAGGGATAGGAGTAGGGTTAGGATTAGTGTTAAGGTTTGTGTGGGTAGAATCGAGGTTTAGGTTTAAGCTTAGGGTCAGGATTGCATTTTGGATCAGAATCGAGTGTATTTAGGCTTTGGCTTAGTGTTCAAATTGACGATTTAGTGTTAGGGTTTGAATCGAGCACATTCAGGGTTAGAGTTATGGTTAGAATTCAGTGCCTTTAGGGTTAGGGTTAGGGTTAGGGTCATGGTTAAAATCGAGAGCATTTAAGGGTAGTGCTAGGGTTAGAGTTAGGTTGAGCCTTTGCTTTCGTAGAATCGAAGGTTAGGCTTAAGGTTAGGGTTAGAGTTAGAATCAGGCGCATTTTTAGTGTTCTGGTTTTCGTTATGGTATGGCTTAGAGTGCATTAGGGGTAGGGGTAGGAGTAGGGTTAGGATTAGTTTTAAGGTTTGTGTTGGTAGCATCGAGGTTTAGGGTTAGGCTTAGGGTCAGAAATGGCTTTTGGGTTAGGATCCAGTGCATTTAGGCTTAGGGATGGTTTTGAAATTGACGATTTAGTGTTAGGCTTAGAATCGAGCACATTTAGGGTTAGAGTTTTGGTTAGAATTCCTTAGGGTTAGGGTTAGTGTTAGGGGTAGGGGTAGGGTTAGAGTGCATTGAGGGGTAAGGGTAGGGGTAGAATTAGGATTAGGGTCAGGGTTTGTGTGGGTAGAATCGACGTTTAGGGTTGGGCTTAGGGTCAGGATTGCCTTTTGGGTTAGAATCGAGTGTATTTGGGTTAGGGTTAGTGTTGAGATTGACGATTTAGTGTTAGGCTTAGAATTGAGAACATTTAGGGTTAGAGTTTTGGTTAGAATTCGCTAGGGTTATTGTTAGGGTTAGGGGTAGGGGTGGGGTTAGAGTGCATATAGAGGTAGGGATAGGAGTAGGGTTAGGATTAGGGTTAAGGTTTGTGTGGGTTGAATCGAGGTTTAGGTTTAAGCTTAGGGTCAGGATTGCATTTTGGATCAGAATCGAGTGTATTTAGGCTTTGGCTTAGTGTTCAAATTGAGGCATTTAGGGTTAGGGTTTGAATGGAGCACAGTTAGGGTTAGAGTTATGTGTAGAATTTAGTGCCTTTAGGGTTAGGGTTAGGGTTAGTGTTAGGGTTAGGGTCAGGGTTAAAATCGAGAGCATTTAAGGATAGTGCTAGAGTTAGAGTTAGGTTTAGCGTTCGCTTTCGTAGAATCGAGGTTTAGGCTTATGGTAAGGCTTAGGGTTAGGGTTAGGGTTAGAATCAGGCGCATTTTTAGTGTTGTGGTTTTCGTCAGGGTATGGCTTAGAGTGTACTTAGTGGTCGGGCTATGAGTAGAGTTAGGATTAGGGTTAAGGTTTGTGTTGGTAGAATCGAGGTTTAGGGTTAGGCTTAGGGTCAGGAATGGCTTTTGGGTTAGAGTCGAGTGCATTTAGGGTTAGGGATAGTGTTGAAATTGACGATTTAGTGTTTGGTTAGAATCGAGCACATTTAGGATTAGAGTTATGGTTAGAATCCACTATATTTAAGCTTAGGGTTAGGGTTAGGGTTATTAGGGTCAGGATGAGAATCGAGAGCATTTAAGGATAGTGTTAGGGTTAGAGTTAGGTTTATTGTTAGGTTTTGTAGAATTGAGAGTTAGGGTTAGGGTTAGGGATAGAATCAAGCGCATTTTTAGTGTTAGGGGTTGGGTCAGGGTTAGCGTTAGAGTGCATATAGAGGTAGGGATAGGAGTAGGGTTGGGATTCGGGTTAGGGTTTGTGTTGGTAGAATCGAGGTTTAGGGTTAGGCTTAGGGTCAGGATTGCCTTTTGGGTTCGAGTCGAGTGCATTTAGGGTTAGGCTTAGTGCTGAGATTGACGATTTAGTGTTAGGCTTATAATCGAGCACATTAGGGTTAGAGTTATGGTTAGAATCCAGTGCATTTAGGGTTAGGATTAGGGATAGGGTTAGGTTTATGTTTAGGGTGAGGGTTAGAATCGAGTGCATTTTAGGATAGTGTTAGGGTTAGAGTTAGGTATAGGGTGAGGTTTCGTAGAATTGAGGGTCAGTGTTAGGGTGAGGGGTTAGGGTTAGGATTAGGGTTAGAGTCAGGAGCATTTTTAGCGTTAGGGTTGGGGTTAGGGCCAGGGTTTGAGTGCATTTAGGGTTAGGGGAGAAGTTGGGTTAGAATTAGGGTTAGGGTTTGTGTTGGTAGAATCGAGGTTTTGGGTTAGGCTTAGGGTCAGGAGAGCATTTTGGGTCATAATTCAGAGCATTTGGGCTTAGGGTTAGTGTTGAAATTGATGATTTAGTGATAGCATTAGAATCAGGCACATTTAGGGATAGACTTACGATCAGAATTCAGTGCATTTAGGGTTAGGGTTAGGGTTAGCGTTAGGTTTAGGGTCAGCGTTAGAATCGAGAGCATTAAGGATAGTGCTAGAGTTAGAGTTAGGTTTAGGATTAGGTTCCGTAGAATTGAGGGTTAGGGTTAGCGTTAGGGTCAGGATTGCCTTTTCCGTTAGAATCGAGTGCATTTAGGCTTAGCGTTAGTGTTGAGATTGACGATTTAGTGTTAGGCTTAGAATCGAGAACATTTAGGGTTAGAGTTATGGTTAGCATTCGCTAGGGTTAGGGTTAGAGTTAGGGCTAGGGGTAGGGTTAGAGTGCATATAGAGGTAGGGATAGGAGTAGGGTTAGGATTAGTGTTAAGGTTTGTGTGGGTAGAATCGAGGTTTAGGTTTAAGCTTAGGGTCAGGATTGCATTTTGGATCAGAATCGAGTGTATTTAGGCTTTGGCTTAGTGTTCAAATTGACGATTTAGTGTTAGGGTTTGAATCGAGCACATTCAGGGTTAGAGTTATGGTTAGAATTCAGTGCCTTTAGGGTTAGGGTTAGGGTTAGGGTCATGGTTAAAATCGAGAGCATTTAAGGGTAGTGCTAGGGTTAGAGTTAGGTTGAGCCTTTGCTTTCGTAGAATCGAAGGTTAGGCTTAAGGTTAGGCTTAAGGTTAGGGTTAGAGTTAGAATCAGGCGCATTTTTAGTGTTCTGGTTTTCGTTATGGTATGGCTTAGAGTGCATTAGGGGTAGGGGTAGGAGTAGGGTTAGGATTAGTTTTAAGGTTTGTGTTGGTAGCATCGAGGTTTAGGGTTAGGCTTAGGGTCAGAAATGGCTTTTGGGTTAGGATCCAGTGCATTTAGGCTTAGGGATGGTTTTGAAATTGACGATTTAGTGTTAGGCTTAGAATCGAGCACATTTAGGGTTAGAGTTTTGGTTAGAATTCCTTAGGGTTAGGGTTAGTGTTAGGGGTAGGGGTAGGGTTAGAGTGCATTGAGGGGTAAGGGTAGGGGTAGAATTAGGATTAGGGTCAGGGTTTGTGTGGGTAGAATCGACGTTTAGGGTTGGGCTTAGGGTCAGGATTGCCTTTTGGGTTAGAATCGAGTGCATTTGGGTTAGGGTTAGTGTTGAGATTGACGATTTAGTGTTAGGCTTAGAATTGAGAACATTTAGGGTTAGAGTTTTGGTTAGAATTCGCTAGGGTTATTGTTAGGGTTAGGGGTAGGGGTGGGGTTAGAGTGCATATAGAGGTAGGGATAGGAGTAGGGTTAGGATTAGGGTTAAGGTTTGTGTGGGTTGAATCGAGGTTTAGGTTTAAGCTTAGGGTCAGGATTGCATTTTGGATCAGAATCGAGTGTATTTAGGCTTTGGCTTAGTGTTCAAATTGAGGCATTTAGGGTTAGGGTTTGAATGGAGCACAGTTAGGGTTAGAGTTATGTGTAGAATTTAGTGCCTTTAGGGTTAGGGTTAGGGTTAGTGTTAGGGTTAGGGTCAGGGTTAAAATCGAGAGCATTTAAGGATAGTGCTAGAGTTAGAGTTAGGTTTAGCGTTCGCTTTCGTAGAATCGAGGTTTAGGCTTATGGTAAGGCTTAGGGTTAGGGTTAGGGTTAGAATCAGGCGCATTTTTAGTGTTGTGGTTTTCGTCAGGGTATGGCTTAGAGTGTACTTAGTGGTCGGGCTATGAGTAGAGTTAGGATTAGGGTTAAGGTTTGTGTTGGTAGAATCGAGGTTTAGGGTTAGGCTTAGGGTCAGGAATGGCTTTTGGGTTAGAGTCGAGTGCATTTAGGGTTAGGGATAGTGTTGAAATTGACGATTTAGTGTTTGGTTAGAATCGAGCACATTTAGGATTAGAGTTATGGTTAGAATCCACTATATTTAAGCTTAGGGTTAGGGTTAGGGTTATTAGGGTCAGGATGAGAATCGAGAGCATTTAAGGATAGTGTTAGGGTTAGAGTTAGGTTTATTGTTAGGTTTCGTAGAATTGAGAGTTAGGGTTAGGGTTAGGGATAGAATCAAGCGCATTTTTAGTGTTAGGGGTTGGGTCAGGGTTAGCGTTAGAGTGCATATAGAGGTAGGGATAGGCGTAGGGTTGGGATTCGGGTTAGGGTTTGTGTTGGTAGAATCGAGGTTTAGGGTTAGGCTTAGGGTCAGGATTGCCTTTTGGATTAGAGTCGAGTGCATTTAGGGTTAGGCTTAGTGCTGAGATTGACGATTTAGTGTTAGGGTTATAATCGAGCACATTAGGGTTAGAGTTATGGTTAGAATCCAGTGCATTTAGGGTTAGGATTAGGGATAGGGTTAGGTTTATGTTTAGGGTGAGGGTTAGAATCGAGTGCATTTTAGGATAGTGTTAGGGTTAGAGTTAGGTATAGGGTGAGGTTTCGTAGAATTGAGGGTCAGTGTTAGGGTGAGGGGTTAGGGTTAGGATTAGGGTTAGAGTCAGGAGCATTTTTAGCGTTAGGGTTGGGGTTAGGACCAGGGTTTGAGTGCATTTAGGGGTAGGGGAGAAGTTGGGTTAGAATTAGGGTTAGGGTTTGTGTTGGTAGAATCGAGGTTTTGGGTTAGGCTTAGGGTCAGGAGAGCATTTTGGGTCATAATTCAGAGCATTTGGGCTTAGGGTTAGTGTTGAAATTGATGATTTAGTGATAGCATTAGAATCAGGCACATTTAGGGATAGACTTATGATTAGAATTCAGTGCATTTAGAGTTAGGGTTAGGGTTAGGGTTAGGTTTAGGGTCAGCGTTAGAATCGAGAGCATTAAGGATAGTGCTAGAGTTAGAGTTAGGTTTAGGATTAGGTTTCGTAGAATTGAGGGTTAGGGTTAGCGTTAGGGTCAGGATTGCCTTTTGCGTTAGAATCGAGTGCATTTAGGGTTAGCGTTAGTGTTGAGATTGACGATTTAGTGTTAGGGTTATAATCGAGCACATTAGGGTTAGAGTTATGGTTAGAATCCACTGCATTGAGGCTTAGGGTTAGGATTAGGGTTATTAGGGTCAGGATTAGAATCGAGAGCATTAAAGGATAGTGCTAGGGTTAGAGTTAGGTTTAGGGTTAGCTTTCGTAGAAGCGAGGGTTAGGCTTAGGGTTAGGCTTAGGGTGAGTGTTAGGGTTAGAATCAAGCACAGTTTTAGTGTTCGCGTTAGGGTGAGGGTTAGGGTTAAAGTGCTTTTAGGGCTACTGGTAGGGTTAGGGTTAGGATTAGGGTTAAGGTTTGTGTTGGTAGATTCGAGGTTTAGGTTTAGGCTTAGGGTCAGGATTGCATTTTGGATCAGAATCGAGTGTATTTAGGCTTTGGCTTAGTGTTCAAATTGATGATTTAATGTTGGGGTTTGAATCGAGCACATTTAGGGTTAGAGTTCTGGTTAGAATTCGTTAGGGTTAGGGTTAGTGTTAGGGGTAGGGGTAGGGTTAGTGTGCATTGAGGGGTAGGGGTAGGGGTATGGTTAAGATTAGGGTTAGGGTTTGTGTGGGTGGAATCGAGGTTTAGGGTTAGGCTTAGCGTCAGGATTACCTTTTGGGTTAGAATCGAGTGCATTTAGGGTTAGGGTTAGTGTTGAGATTGACGATTTAGTGTTAGGCTTAGAATCGAGAACATTTAGGGTTAGAGTTATGGCTAGAATTCGCTAGGGTTAGGGTTAGGGTTAGGGGTAGGGGTAGGGTTAGAGTGCATATAGAGGTAGGGATAGGAGTAGGGTTAGGATTAGTGTTAAGGTTTGTGTGGGTAGAATCGAGGTTTAGGTTCAAGCTTAGGGTCAGGATTGCATTTTGGATCAGAATCGAGTGTATTTAGGCTTTGGCTTTGTGTTCAAATTGACGATTTAGTGTTAGGGTTTGAATCGAGCACATTTAGGGTTAGAGTTATGATTAGAATTCAGTGCCTTTAGGGTTAGGGTTAGGGTTAGTGTTAGGGTTAGGGTCAGGGTTAAAATCGAGAGCATTTAAGGGTAGTGCTAGAGTTAGAGTTAGGTTTAGCGTTCGCTTTCGTAGAATCGAAGGTTAGGCTTAAGGTTAGGCTCAAGGTTAGGGTTAGAGTTAGAATCAGGCGCATTTTTAGTGTTCTGGTTTTCGTTATGGTATGGCTTAGAGTGCATTAGGGGTAGGGGTAGGAGTAGGGTGAGGAGTAGGGTTAAGGTTTGTCTTGGTAGCATCGAGGTTTAGGGTTAGGCTTAGGGTCAGAAATGGCTTTTGGGTTAGGATCCAGTGCATTTAGGCTTAGGAATGGTGTTGAAATTGACGATTTAGTGTTATTGTTAGAATCGAGCACATTTAGGGTTAGAGGTTTGGTTAGAATTCCTTAGGGTTAGGGTTAGTGTTAGGGGTAGGGGTAGGGTTAGAGTGCATTGAGGGGTAGGGGTAGGGGCATGGTTAAGATTATGGTTAGGGTTTGTGTGGGTAGAATCGAGGTTTAGGGTTAGTCTTGGGGTCAGAAATGGCTTTTGGGTTAGGATCCAGTGCATTTAGGCTTAGGGATGGTGTTGAAATTGACGATTTAGTTTTAGGGTTATAATCGAGCACATTAGGGTTAGAGTTATGGTTAGAATCCAGTGCATTTAGGGTTAGGATTAGGGATAGGGTTAGGTTTTTGTTTAGTGTGAGGGTTAGAATCGAGTGCATTTAAGGATAGTGTTAGGGTTAGAGTTAGGTATAGGGTTAGCTTTCGTAGAATCGAGGGTCAGTGTTAGGGTGAGGGTTAGGGTTAGGATTAGGGTTAGAGTCAGGAGCATTTTTAGCGTTAGGGTTGGGGTTAGGGTCAGGGTTTGAGTGCATTTAGGGGTAGGGGAGGAATTGGGTTTGGATTAGGGTTAGGATTTGTGTTGGTAGAATCGAGGTTTTGGGCTAGGCTTAGGGTCAGAAGAGCATTTTGGGTCATAATTTAGAGCATTTGGGCTTAGGGTTAGTGTTGAAATTGATGATTTAGTTATAGCGTTAAAATCAGGCACATTTAGGGATAGAGTTATGATTAGAATTCAGTGCATTTAGGGTTAGGGTTAGGGTTAGGGTTAGGTTTAGGGTCAGCGTTAGAATCGAGAGCATTAAGGATAGTGATAGAGTTAGAGTTAGGTTTAGGATTAGGTTCCGTAGAATTGAGGGTTAGGGTTAGCGTTAGGGTCAGGATTGCCTTTTGCGTTAGAATCGAGTGCATTTAGGGTTAGCGTTAGTGTTGAGATTGACGATTTAGTGTTAGGGTTATAATCGAGTACATTAGGGTTAGAGTTATGGTTAGAATCCACTGCATTTAGGCTTAGGGTTAGGATTAGGGTTATTAGGGTCAGGATTAGAATCGAGAGCATTTAAGGATAGTGCTAGGGTTAGAGTTAGGTTTAGGGTTAGCTTTCGTAGAAGCGAGGGTTAGGCTTAGGGTTAGGCTTAGGGTGAGGGTTAGGGTTAGAATCAAGCACAGTTTTAGTGTTAGCGTTAGGGTGAGGGTTAGGGTTAAAGTGCTTTTAGGGCTACTGGTAGGGTTAGGGTTAGGATTAGGGTTAAGGTTTGTGTTGGTAGATTCGAGGTTTAGGTTTAGGCTTAGGGTCAGGATTGCATTTTGGATTAGAATCGAGTGTATTTAGGCTTTGGCTTAGTGTTCAAATTGATGATTTAATGTTGGGGTTTGAATCGAGCACATTTAGGGTTAGAGTTCTGGTTAGAATTCGTTAGGGTTAGGGTTAGTGTTAGGGGTAGGGGTAGGGTTAGAGCGCATTGATGGGTAGGGGTAGGGGTATGGTTAAGATTAGGGTTAGGGTTTGTGTGGGTAGAATCGAGGTTTAGGGTTAGGCTTAGGGTCAGGATTGCCTTTTGGGTTAGAATCCAGTGCATTTAGGGTTAGGGTTAGTGTTGAGATTGACGATTTAATGTTAGGCTTAAAATCGAGAACATTTAGGGTTAGAGTTATGGTTAGAATTCGCTAGAGTTAGGGTTAGGGTTAGGGGTAGGGGTAGGGTTAGAGTGCATATAGAGGTAGGGATAGGAGTAGGGTTAGAATTAGTGTTAAGGTTTGTGTGGGTAGAATCGAGGTTTAGGTTTAAGCTTAGGGTCAGGATTGCATTTTGGATCAGAATCGAGTGTATTTAGGCTTTGGCTTAGTGTTCAAATTGACGATTTAGTGTTAGGGTTTGAATCGAGCACATTTAGGGTTAGAGTTATGGTTAGAATTCAGTGCCTTTAGGGTTAGGGTTAGGGTTAGAGTTAGGGTTAGGGTCAGGCTAAAAATGGAGAGCATTTAAGGGTAGTGCTAGGGTTAGAGTTAGGTTTAGCGTTCGCTTTCGTAGAATCGAAGGTTAGGCTTAAGGTTAGGCTTAAGGTTAGGGTTAGAGTTAGAATCAGGCGCATTTTTAGTGTTCTGGTTTTCGTTAAGGTATGGCTTAGAGTGCATTAGGGGTAGGGGTAGGAGTAGGGTTAGGAGTAGGGTTAAGGTTTGTGTTGGTAGCATCGAGGTTTAGGGTTAGGCTTAGGGTCCGAAATGGCTTTTGGATTAGGATCCAGGGCATTTAGGCTTAGGGATGATGTTGAAATTGACGATTTAGTGTTAAGGTTAGAATCGAGCACATTTAGGGTTAGAGTTTTGGTTAGAATTACTTAGGGTTAGGGTTAATGTTAGGGGTAGGGGTAGGGTAGAGTGCATTGAGGGGTAAGGTTAGGGGTAGAATTAGGGTTAGGGTCAGGGTTTGTGTGGGTAGAATTGACGTTTAGGGTTGGGCTTAGGGTCAGGATTGCCTTTTGGGTTAGAATCGAGTGCATTTGGGTTAGGGTTAGTGTTGAGATTGACGATTTAGTGTTAGGGTTAGAATCGAGCACATTTAGGGTTAGAGGTTTGGTTAGAATTCGCTAGGGTTAGGGGTAGGGGTGGGGTTAGAGTGCATATAGAGGTAGGGATAGGAGTAGGGTTAGGATAAGGGTTAAGGTTTGTGTGGGTAGAATCTAGGTTTAGGTTTAAGCTTAGGGTCAGGATTGCATTTTGGATCAGAATCGAGTGTAGTTAGGCTTTGCGTTAGTGTTCAAATTGAGGCATTTAGGGTTAGGGTTTGAATGGAGCACAGTTAGGGTTAGAGTTATGTTTAGAATTTAGTGCCTTTAGAGTTAGGGTTAGTGTTAGTGTTAGGGTTAGGGTCAGGGTTAAAATCGAGAGCATTTAAGGATAGTGCTAGAGTTAGAGTTAGGTTTAGCGTTCGCTTTCGTAGAATCGAGGTTTAGGCTTATGGTAAGGCTTAGGGTTAGGGTTAGGGTTAGAATCAGGCGCATTTTTAGTGTTGTGGTTTTCGTCAGGGTATGGCTTAGAGTGTACTTAGTGGTAGGGCTATGAGTAGAGTTAGGATTAGGGTTAAGGTTTGTGTTGGTAGAATCGAGGTTTAGGGTTAGGCTTAGGGTCAGGAATGGCTTTTGGGTTAGAGTCGAGTGCATTTAGGGTCAGGGATAGTTTTGAATTTGACGATTTAGTGTTTGGTTAGAATCGAGCACATTTAGGGTTAGAGTTATGGTTAGAATCCACTATATTTAAGCTTAGGGTTAGGGTTAGGGTTATTAGGGTCAGGATGAGAATCGAGAGCATTTAAGGATAGTGTTAGGGTTAGAGTTAGGTTTAGGGTTAGGTTTCGTAGAATTGAGGGTTAGGGTTAGGGTTAGGGATAGAATCAAGCGCATTTTTCGTGTTAGGGGTTGGGTCAGGGTTAGCGTTGGAGTGCATATAGAGGTAGGGATAGGAGTAGGGTTGGGATTCGGGTTAGGGTTTGTGTTGGTAGAATCGAGGTTTAGGGTTAGGCTTAGGGTCAGGATTGCCTTTTGGTTCGAGTCGAGTGCATTTAGGGTTAGGCTTAGTGTTGAGATCGACGATTTAGTGTTAGGGTTATAATCGAGCACATTAGGGTTAGAGTTATGGTTAGAATCCAGTGCATTTAGGGTTAGGATTAGGGATAGGGTTAGGTTTATGTTTAGGGTGAGGGTTAGAATCGAGTGCATTTTAGGATAGTGTTAGGGTTAGAGTTAGGTATAGGGTGAGGTTTCGTAGAATCGAGGGTCAGTGTTAGGGTGAGGGTTAGGGTTAGGATTAGGGTTAGAGTCAGGAGTATTTTTAGCGTTAGGGTTGGGGTTAGGGCCAGGGTTTGAGTGCATTTAGGGGTAGGAGAGAAGTTGGGTTAGGATTAGGGTTAGGGTTTGTGTTGGTAGAATCGAGGTTTTGGGTTAGGCTTAGGGTCAGGAGAGCATTTTGGGTCATAATTCAGAGCATCTGGGCTTACGGTTAGTGTTGAAATTGATGATTTAGTGATAGCATTAGAATCAGGCACATTTAGGGATAGAGTTATGATTAGAATTCAGTGCATTTAGGGTTAGGGCTAGGGTTAGGGTTAGGTTTAGGGTCAGCGTTAGAATCGAGAGCATTAAGGATAGTGCTAGAGTTAGAGTTAGGTTTAGGATTAGGTTCCGTAGAATTGAGGGTTAGGGTTAGCGTTAGGGTCAGGATTGCCTTTTGCGTTAGAATCGAGTGCATTTAGGGTTAGCGTTAGTGTTGAGATTGACGATTTAGTGTTAGGGTTATAGTCGAGTACATTAGGGTTAGAATTATGGTTAGAATCCACTGCATTTAGGCTTAGGGTTAGGATTAGGGTTATTAGGGTCAGGATTAGAATCGAGAGCATTTAAGGATAGTGCTAGGGTTAGAGTTAGGTTTAGGGTTAGCTTTTGTAGAAGCGAGGGTTAGGCTTAGGGTAAGGCTTAGGGTGAGGGTTAGGGTTAGAATCAAGCACAGTTTTAGTGTTAGCGTTAGGGTGAGGGTTAGGGTTAAAGTGCTTTTAGGGCTACTGGTAGGGTTAGGGTTAGGATTAGGGTTAAGGTTTGTGTTGGTAGATTCGAGGTTTAGGTTTAGGCTTAGGGTCAGGATTGCATTTTGGATCAGAATCGAGTGTATTTGGGCTTTGGCTTAGTGTTCAAATTGATGATTTAATGTTGGGGTTTGAATCGAGCACATTTAGGGTTAGAGTTCTGGTTAGAATTCGTTAGGGTTAGGGTTAGTGTTAGGGGGTAGGGGTAGGGTTAGAGTGCATTGAGAGGTAGGTGTAGGGGTATGGTTAAGATTAGGGTTAGGGTTTGTGTGGGTAGAATCGAGGTTTAGGGTTAGGCTTAGGGTCAGGATTGCCTTTTGGGTAAGAATCGAGTGCATTTAGGGTTAGGGTTAGTGTTGAAATTGACGATTTAGTGTTAGGCTTAGAATCGAGAACATTTAGGGTTAGAGTTATGGTTAGCATTCGCTAGGGTTAGGGTTAGAGTTAGGGCTAGGGGTAGGGTTAGAGTGCATATAGAGGTAGGGATAGGAGTAGGGTTACGATTAGTGTTAAGGTTTGTGTGGGTAGAATCGAGGTTTAGGTTTAAGCTAGGGTCAGGATTGCATTTTGGATCAGAATCGAGTGTATTTAGGCTTTGCTTAGTGTTCAAATTGACGATTTAGTGTTAGGGTTTGAATCGAGCACATTTAGGGTTAGAGTTATGGTTAGAATTCAGTGCCTTTAGGGTTAGTGTTAGGGTTAGGGTCAGGGTTAGAATCGAGAGCATTTAAGGGTAGTGCTAGGGTTAGAGTTAGGTTGAGCCTTTGCTTTCGTAGAATCGAAGGTTAGGCTTAAGGTTAGGCTTAAGGTTAGGGTTAGAGTTAGAATCAGGCGCATTTTTAGTGTTCTGGTTTTCGTTATGGTATGGCTTAGAGTGCATTAGGGGTAGGGGTAGGTGTAGGGTTAGGATTAGCGTTAAGGTTTGTGTTGGTAGAATCGAGGTTTAGGATTAGGCTTAGGGTCAGAAATGGCTTTTGGTTAGGATCCAGTGCATTTCGGCTTAGGGATGGTGTTGAAATTGACGATTTAGTGTTAGGCTTAGAATCGGGGCACATTTAGGGTTAGAGTTTTGGTTAGAATTCCTTAGGGTTAGGGTTAGTGTTAGGGGTAGGGGTAGGGTTAGAGTGCATTGAGGGGTAAGGGTAGGGGCAGAATTCGAATTAGGGTCAGGGTTTGTGTGGGTAGAATCGACGTTTAGGGTTGGGCTTAGGGTCAGGATTGCCTTTTGGGTTAGAATCGAGTGCATTTGGGATAGGGTTAGTGTTGAGATTGACGATTTAGTGTTAGGCTTAGAATTGAGAACATTTAGGGTTAGAGTTTTGGTTAGAATTCGCTAGGGTTATTGTTAGGGTTAGGGGTAGGGGTGGGGTTAGAGTGCATATAGAGGTAGGGATAGGAGTAGGGTTAGGATTAGGGTTAAGGTTTGTGTGGGTTGAATCGAGGTTTAGGTTTAAGCTTAGGGTCAGGATTGCATTTTGGATCAGAATCGAGTGTATTTAGGCTTTGGCTTAGTGTTCAAATTGAGGCATTTAGGGTTAGGGTTTGAATGGAGCACAGTTAGGGTTAGAGTTATGTTTAGAATTTAGTGCCTTTAGGGTTAGGGTTAGGGTTAGTGTTAGGGTTAGGGTCAGGGTTAAAATCGAGAGCATTTAAGCATAGTGCTAGAGTTAGAGTTAGGTTTAGCGTTCGCTTTCGTAGAATCGAGGTTTAGGCTTATGGTAAAGCTTAGGGTTAGGGTTAGGGTTAGGGATAGAATCAAGCGCATTTTTAGTGTTAGGGGTTGGGTCAGGGTTAGGGTTAGAGTGCATATAGAGGTAGGGATAGGAGTAGGGTTGGGATTCGGGTTAGGGTTTGTGTTGGTAGAATCGAGGTTTAGGGTTAGGCTTAGGGTCAGGATTGCCTTTTGGGTTCGAGTCGAGTGCATTAGGGTTAGGCTTAGTGCTGAGATTGACGATTTAGTGTTAGGGTTATAATCGAGCACATTAGGGTTAGAGTTATGGTTAGAATCCAGTGCATTTAGGGTTAGGATTAGGGATAGGGTTAGGTTTATGTTTAGGGTGAGGGTTAGAATCGAGTGCATTTAGGATAGTGTTAGGGTTAGAGTTAGGTATAGGGTGAGGTTTCGTAGAATCGAGGGTCAGTGTTAGGGTGAGGGTTAGGGTTAGGATTAGGGTTAGAGTCAGGAGCATTTTTAGCGTTAGGGTTGGGCTTAGGGCCAGGGTTTGAGTGCATTTAGGGGTAGGAGAGAAGTTGGGTTAGGATTAGGTTAGGGTTTGTGTTGGTAGAATCGAGGTTTTGGGTTAGGCTTAGGGTCAGGAGAGCATTTTGGGTCATAATTCAGAGCATTTGGGCTTACGGTTAGTGTTGAAATTGATGATTTAGTGATAGCATTAGAATCAGGCACATTTAGGGATAGAGTTATGATTAGAATTCAGTGCATTTAGGGTTAGGGTTAGGGTTAGGGTTAGGTTTAGGGTCAGCGTTAGAATCGAGAGCATTAAGGATAGTGCTAGAGTTAGAGTTAGGTTTAGGATTAGGTTCCGTAGAATTGAGGGTTAGGGTTAGCGTTAGGGTCAGGATTGCCTTTTGCGTTAAAATCGAGTGCATTTAGGGTTAGCGTTAGTGTTGAGATTGACGATTTAGTGTTAGGGTTATAATCGAGTACATTAGGGTTAGAGTTATGGTTAGAATCCACTGCATTTAGGCTTAGGGTTAGGATTAGGGTTATTAGGGTCAGGATTAGAATCGAGAGCATTTAAGGATAGTGCTAGGGTTAGAGTTAGGTTTAGGGTTAGCTTTCGTAGAAGCGAGGGTTAGGCTTAGGGTTAGGCTTAGGGTGAGGGTTAGGGTTAGAATCAAGCACAGTTTTAGTGTTCGCGTTAGGGTGAGGGTTAGGGTTAAAGTGCTTTTAGGGCTACTGGTAGGGTTAGGGTTAGGATTAGGGTTAAGGTTTGTGTTGGTAGATTCGAGGTTTAGGTTTAGGCTTAGGGTCAGGATTGCATTTTGCATCAGAATCGAGTGTATTTAGGCTTTGGCTTAGTGTTCAAATTGATGATTTAATGTTGGGGTTTGAATCGAGCACATTTAGGGTTAGAGTTCTGGTTAGAATTCGTTAGGGTTAGGGTTAGTGTTAGGGGTAGGGGTAGGGTTAGAGTGCATTGAGAGGTAGGTGTAGGATTATGGTTAAGATTAGGGTTAGGGTTTGTGTGGGTAGAATCGAGGTTTAGGGTTAGGCTTAGGGTCAGGATTGCCTTTTGGGTAAGAATCGAGTGCATTTAGGGTTAGGGTTAGTGTTGAGATTGACGATTTAGTGTTAGGCTTAGAATCGAGAACATTTAGGGTTAGAGTTATGGTTAGCATTCGCTAGGGTTAGGGTTAGAGTTAGGGCCAGGGGTAGGGTTAGAGTGCATATAGAGGTAGGGATAGGAGTAGGGTTAGGATTAGTGTTAAGGTTTGTGTGGGTAGAATCGAGGTTTACGTTTAAGCTTAGGGTCAGATTGCATTTTGGATCAGAATCGAGTGTATTTAGGCTTTGGCTTAGTGTTCAAATTGACGATTTAGTGTTAGGGTTTGAATCGAGCACATTTAGGGATAGAGTTATGGTTAGAATTCAGTGCCATTAGGGTTAGGGTTAGGGTTAGTGTTTAGGGTTAGGGTCAGGGTTAGAATCGAGAGCATTTAAGGGTAGTGCTAGGGTTAGAGTTAGGTTGAGCCTTTGCTTTCGTAGAATCGAAGGTTAGGCTTAAGGTTAGGCTTAAGGTTAGGGTTAGAGTTAGAATCAGGCGCATTTTAGTGTTCTGGTTTTCGTTATGGTATGGCTTAGAGTGCATTAGGGGTAGGGGTAGGTGTAGGGTTAGGATTAGCGTTAAGGTTTGTGTTGGTAGAATCGAGGTTTAGGATTAGGCTTAGGGTCAGAAATGGCTTTTGGGTTAGGATCCAGTGCATTTCGGCTTAGGGATGGTGTTGAAATTGACGATTTAGTGTTAGGCTTAGAATCGGGCACATTTAGGGTTAGAGTTTTGGTTAGAATTCCTTAGGGTTAGGGTTAGTGTTAGGGGTAGGGGTAGGGTTAGAGTGCATTGAGGGGTAAGGGTAGGGGCAGAATTCGAATTAGGGTCAGGGTTTGTGTGGGTAGAATCGACGTTTAGGGTTGGGCTTAGGGTCAGGATTGCCTTTTGGGTTAGAATCGAGTGCATTTGGGTTAGGGTTAGTGTTGAGATTGACGATTTAGTGTTAGGCTTAGAATTGAGAACATTTAGGGTTAGAGTTTTGGTTAGAATTCGCTAGGGTTATTGTTAGGGTTAGGGGTAGGGGTGGGGTTAGAGTGCATATAGAGGTAGGGATAGGAGTAGGGTTAGGATTAGGGTTAAGGTTTGTGTGGGTTGAATCGAGGTTTAGGTTTAAGCTTAGGGTCAGGATTGCATTTTGGATCAGAATCGAGTGTATTTAGGCTTTGGCTTAGTGTTCAAACTGAGGCATTTAGGGTTAGGGTTTGAATGGAGCACAGTTAGGGTTAGAGTTATGTTTAGAATTTAGTGCCTTTAGGGTTAGGGTTAGGGTTAGGGTTAGGGTTAGGGTCAGGGTTAAAATCGAGAGCATTTAAGCATAGTGCTAGAGTTAGAGTTAGGTTTAGCGTTCGCTTTCGTAGAATCGAGGTTTAGGCTTATGGTAAAGCTTAGGGTTAGGGTTAGGGTTACAATCAGGCGCATTTTTAGTGTTGTGGTTTTCGTCAGGGTATGGCTTAGAGTGTACTTAGTGGTCGGGCTATGAGTAGAGTTAGGATTAGGGTTAAGGTTTGTGTTGGTAGAATAGAGGTTTAGGGTTAGGCTTAGGGTCAGGAATGGCTTTTGGGTTAGAGTCGAGTGCATTTAGGGTTAGGGATAGTGTTGAAATTGACGATTTAGTGTTTGGTTAGAATCGAGCACATTTAGGATTAGAGTTATGGTTAGAATCCACTATATTTAAGCTTAGGGTTAGGGTTAGGGTTATTAGGGTCAGGATGAGAATCGAGAGCATTTAAGGATAGTGTTAGGGTTAGAGTTAGGTTTATTGTTAGGTTTCGTAGAATTGAGAGTTAGGGTTAGGGTTAGGGATAGAATCAAGCGCATTTTTAGTGTTAGGGGTTGGGTCAGGGTTAGGTTAGAGTGCATATAGAGGTAGGGATAGGAGTAGGGTTGGGATTCGGGTTAGGGTTTGTGTTGGTAGAATCGAGGTTTAGGGTTAGGCTTAGGGTCAGGATTGCCTTTTGGGTTAGAGTCGAGTGCATTTAGGGTTAGGCTTAGTGCTGAGATTGACGATTTAGTGTTAGGGTTATAATCGAGCACATTAGGGTTAGAGTTATGGTTAGAATCCAGTGCATTTAGGGTTAGGATTAGGGATAGGGTTAGGTTTATGTTTAGGGTGAGGGTTAGAATCGAGTGCATTTTAGGATAGTGTTAGGGTTAGAGTTAGATATAGGGTGAGGTTTCGTAGAATTGAGGGTCAGTGTTAGGGTGAGGGGTTAGGGTTAGGATTAGGGTTAGAGTCAGGAGCATTTTTAGCGTTAGGGTTGGGGTTAGGACCAGGGTTTGAGTGCATTTAGGGGTAGGGGAGAAGTTGGGTTAGAATTAGGGTTAGGGTTTGTGTTGGTAGAATCGAGGTTTTGGGTTAGGCTTAGGGTCAGGAGAGCATTTTGGGTCATAATTCAGAGCATTTGGGCTTAGGGTTAGTGTTGAAATTGATGATTTAGTGATAGCATTAGAATCAGGCACATTTAGGGATAGACTTATGATTAGAATTCAGTGCATTTAGAGTTAGGGTTAGGGTTAGGGTTAGGTTTAGGGTCAGCGTTAGAATCGAGAGCATTAAGGATAGTGCTAGAGTTAGAGTTAGGTTTAGGATTAGGTTTCGTAGAATTGAGGGTTAGGGTTAGCGTTAGGGTCAGGATTGCCTTTTGCGTTAGAATCGAGTGCATTTAGGGTTAGCGTTAGTGTTGAGATTGACGATTTAATGTTAGGGTTATAATCGAGCACATTAGGGTTAGAGTTATGGTTAGAATCCACTGCATTGAGGCTTAGGGTTAGGATTAGGGTTATTAGGGTCAGGATTAGAATCGAGAGCATTAAAGGATAGTGCTAGGGTTAGAGTTAGGTTAGGGTTAGCTTTCGTAGAAGCGAGGGTTAGGCTTAGGGTTAGGCTTTGGGTGAGGGTTAGGGTTAGAATCAAGCACAGTTTTAGTGTTCGCGTTAGGGTGAGGGTTAGGGTTAAAGTGCTTTTAGGGCTACTGGTAGGGTTAGGGTTAGGATTAGGGTTAAGGTTTGTGTTGGTAGATTCGAGGTTTAGGTTTAGGCTTAGGGTCAGGATTGCATTTTGGATCAGAATCGAGTGTATTTAGGCTTTGGCTTAGTGTTCAAATTGATGATTTAATGTTGGGGTTTGAATCGAGCACATTTAGGGTTAGAGTTCTGGTTAGAATTCGTTAGGGTTAGGGTTAGTGTTAGGGGTAGGGGTAGGGTTAGTGTGCATTGAGGGGTAGGGGTAGGGGTATGGTTAAGATTAGGGTTAGGGTTTGTGTGGGTAGAATCGAGGTTTAGGGTTAGGCTTAGCGTCAGGATTGCCTTTTGGGTTAGAATCGAGTGGATTTAGGGTTAGGGTTAGTGTTGAGATTGACGATTTAGTGTTAGGCTTAGAATCGAGAACATTTAGGGTTAGAGTTATGGCTAGAATTCGCTAGGGTTAGGGTTAGGGTTAGGGGTAGGGGTAGGGTTAGAGTGCATATAGAGGTAGGGATAGGAGTAGGGTTAGGATTAGTGTTAAGGTTTGTGTGGGTAGAATCGAGGTTTAGGTTCAAGCTTAGGGTCAGGATTGCATTTTGGATCAGAATCGAGTGTATTTAGGCTTTGGCTTTGTGTTCAAATTGACGATTTAGTGTTAGGGTTTGAATCGAGCACATTTAGGGTTAGAGTTATGATTAGAATTCAGTGCCTTTAGGGTTAGGGTTAGGGTTAGTGTTAGGGTTAGGGTCAGGGTTAAAATCGAGAGCATTTAAGGGTAGTGCTAGAGTTAGAGTTAGGTTTAGCGTTCGCTTTCGTAGAATCGAAGGTTAGGCTTAAGGTTAGGCTCAAGGTTAGGGTTAGAGTTAGAATCAGGCGCATTTTTAGTGTTCTGGTTTTCGTTATGGTATGGCTTAGAGTGCATTAGGGGTAGGGGTAGGAGTAGGGTGAGGAGTAGGGTTAAGGTTTGTCTTGGTAGCATCGAGGTTTAGGGTTAGGCTTAGGGTCAGAAATGGCTTTTGGGTTAGGATCCAGTGCATTTAGGCTTAGGAATGGTGTTGAAATTGACGATTTAATGTTATTGTTAGAATCGAGCACATTTAGGGTTAGAGGTTTGGTTAGAATTCCTTAGGGTTAGGGTTAGTGTTAGGGGTAGGGGTTGGGTTAGAGTGCATTGAGGGGTAGGGGTAGGGGCATGGTTAAGATTATGGTTAGGGTTTGTGTGGGTAGAATCGAGGTTTAGGGTTAGTCTTGGGGTCAGAAATGGCTTTGGGTTAGGATCCAGTGCATTTAGGCTTAGGGATGGTGTTGAAATTGACGATTTAGTTTTAGGGTTATAATCGAGCACATTAGGGTTAGAGTTATGGTTAGAATCCAGTGCATTTAGGGTTAGGATTAGGGATAGGGTTAGGTTTTTGTTTAGGGTGAGGGTTAGAATCGAGTGCATTTAAGGATAGTGTTAGGGTTAGAGTTAGGTTATAGGGTTAGCTTTCGTAGAATCGAGGGTCAGTGTTAGGGTGAGGGTTAGGGTTAGGATTAGGGTTAGAGTCAGGAGCATTTTTAGCGTTAGGGTTGGGGTTAGGGTCAGGGTTTGAGTGCATTTAGGGGTAGGGGAGGAATTGGGTTTGGATTAGGGTTAGGATTTGTGTTGGTAGAATCGAGGTTTTGGGCTAGGCTTAGGGTCAGAAGAGCATTTTGGGTCATAATTTAGAGCATTTGGGCTTAGGGTTAGTGTTGAAATTGATGATTTAGTTATAGCGTTAAAATCAGGCACATTTAGGGATAGAGTTATGATTAGAATTCAGTGCATTTAGGGTTAGGGTTAGGGTTAGGGTTAGGTTTAGGGTCAGCGTTAGAATCGAGAGCATTAAGGATAGTGATAGAGTTAGAGTTAGGTTTAGGATTAGGTTCCGTAGAATTGAGGGTTAGGGTTAGCGTTAGGGTCAGGATTGCCTTTTGCGTTAGAATCGAGTGCATTTAGGGTTAGCGTTAGTGTTGAGATTGACGATTTAGTGTTAGGGTTATAATCGAGTACATTAGGG